>NC_141535.1:136392500-136457500 GCF_021556685.1 Rattus norvegicus
GAGTAAGACCAGTCAACATGCCAGTGGGCAGCAAGACGGGGGAAGGACATAAAGAAAGGAGGAGACATCTTAAGAGGTTTTCAGGGGGAGTAAGGGGGAGTTGGGGTGCATATGATCAAGATATAATGTATATGTGTATAAAATCGTCAAACAATAAACACAAGATACAAATTGTACAAATACAAGATACTACTAAAGTGAAAATAAACTTGAGAGACCTTAAAATGTTTAGAGAATAAAGCAATAAATAAATTAGAAACAAACACAAAGCATGGTGGTGGCGCTTGTGCTGGGGAGCCAGAGACAAGCAGATCCCTAGTCTCCAGGCCAGCCAGATCCCTGGTCTCTGTGCCAGACAGCCTGGCCTGCTTGCTAAGGCCAGACCCAGAGAGATTCTATAGCAAAAGCAAGGAGGAAGACTGCTAAGGAACCACAGTCAAGGCTGTCTTCTAAAATACTAACTTCACAAAAACAGATTTGAACAGTGATCACTGTCTATCGACTACATAAGGGGAGGGAGAGAAAGAAGGTAGCCAGGTGTCAGCACCAACATGTCATTTGGCGGTAAGAATTAGTTACAGTGACCTTTGCACAATGAGGTATCTACAGTTTATGACAACATTATATATTTTATAAAGAACCAGAAGATTTTGAATATTGCCAACCCACAAAAAAATGGTAATGCCTAAGGCTATAGAAATAGCAGACATTAGCCAGTGAGGGTAATGGCACTTGCTAGACAAGCCAGGTGATCTGAGTTCAATCCCTGGAATCCACAAAAAGGTAGCAAGAACTGTCTCCACAGAGGTGTCCTGTGATTTGCACATACTCATATGTGCACACACACACACACACACACACACACACACACAACACACATGCACACATATAATACAATACATACATATACACACATATACCACACATACACCAAACACACACAAACACACATATCACATACACATATACACACACCACACACATTACAACAGATATACAACACACACACATATACCATATACACACATACCACACACTCACATACACACATACATATACCACACAAACATATACATGCACATATACACCACACACATATACCACGCACATACACACACATACAATACATACATGCACACATACCACACACACATACAACACATATATAACACACATGCATATACCATATACACACATACCACACACTCACATATACCATGCACACATACACACATACATATACCACACACACACGTATCATACACATACATATACCACATACACATACACACAAATATATACCACACACACATATATACCACACACACATATAGCACACACACATATATAAAACACACACACATACACCACACACACACACAACACACACACACATACATCTCACACACACACATACACCACACACACTCACACATATAACACACACATACACCACACACACACATATAGCACATACACACACACACACACACACACACACACACACACACACTATAGCATAACAGTAGAGAAGATGGAATTATGGCTTGGTGATACAGTGCTCTTAGTATCGGTGGGGTTGGGAAGAGCAGTGCCCACCTACATGCCTCAAGGCTGATGGTTCCTAGAACCATCTGATGCTGTAGAAAGGATTCCCAAAACTGTCTGGTTCCAAGAGCGCTTGTCTAGCATGCTCGAGGCCCTGGGTTTGATCCCCAGCGTACACAAGCAGGCCCAGTGGTGCATAACGTAACTCAGCATTCAGAAGATAAAGACTGGAAGACCAGGGGAGCAGGGCCATCCTTGGCTATGGAGCAATTTGCAGGCCAGCCTGAGCTACGGAAAACTCTGCCTCAGTGTGGACTTTTTAATTTTTTTAAACTGATGGCTCTTTTCGGCCTTGCTTCAGTGGACAGGCAAAACCGATGTGAGGAAACACTTGCATTGGGTTTACATTTTTAAGTGGCATGGTTTTTAAAAAGGAAGAAGAAAGAAGTAAAAGGCCATCTTGCCAGTAATCCCTCTAAGCCTTTTTAATTGCGAAATTCTTTTTTTATGGTGTCGTTGACCTCGCCTTAACCGAGTTCCTGCTGTAAATGTGCTGAAGTGGGTACCAGTGCTGACAACTAAGGCTGAGAAATGTTTGAAGTATCACGACTCCACATTATTCTCCTGTCTGTGAGGTGCAGGGACTCATCCTGTCTGAATCATGCCTGCCCTTTGTTTATGCATGAATAAAACATCTCAGACACGAAGGACACAGACACCAGTCCTTCCGGGAAAAATAAGAACCAGCCCTCAAATGAGGGTGAGCGAACTGACTGGTCCCAGAGCCAACTAATTTCTAAATGTGAATAAAGACACATTGGCTTGCCGGCTTCCTCCAAGTCGCTCACTGGCCCCTAACCTTTAGCAAGACAAAAATGTCACATAAAATGGAGCCTAAAATTAAGGACACATTTTGCTTTTCAATGGTTCAGATCGTGTGAGAATGAGGTCGGTGTCCTACCTCCCCCAGATAAGAGCTGTCATTGTGTGAGGGCATTCAACAGTGCCACTGTCATTAGGCCACACAGAATGTCTGATGACTTAGAAACTCAGAACATGGATCCAGAATCAACCTACAAAAAAAGTCATTCAGCCTTGTCCCTAAATTCCTGATAGGGCTCTGGGTAAAAACATCTATTCCTGGGTCACAGAAATCATGTCACTGATAGCCATTTCTTAGGTTCCTAATGTCAGCACAGTACTTGTCTTTGTGCTGGGATGTTCAGAGCACACTGGACAAGTCCAGGTTTTAACAGACTTTACCTTAGAGTAAACAAAGGGGAAATGGAGAGAAGTCAGTGCTGCTTTGATGAAGAGACAGGAGCCAATACTCCAAAGGGACTTCAGTACTTTAGTATGAGTAATCAGGATGGGCACAGGGACCTGAGGGTGCCTAACATGGTCATGGCCCTGGGCCCATCCTCAGCACAGAAGAAAGAGAGAATTCTCCGAGAATTGTGAAACAAGAATAGAAGGCACAAGGTCCTAGGTTCAATCCCTAATTCCATGAAATAAATAAAGGAAATGAAACTGTTGGCTTTCAGACCTGAGGATGAAGAGCTGAAGTGCATGTTTTACATACCAAAGCAAACCTGGCTTCCAGGTTTTTCCCAGCATCCTTCAGTCTCTAACTTTGCAGCCCAGGGAGGGGCTCAGTTGCCCTTCCCCCCAGAGGCTCCTCTTCCCTGTATAATCCAGACATCTCTCCATCTCTCCTCTCTCTCTCTCTCTCTCTCTCTCTCTCTCTCTCTCTCTCTCTCTCTCTCTCTCTCTCTCTCCCCCTCCCTCCCTCCCTCCCTCCCCTCCCCCTCTCTCTCTGTGTATATGTCCTTCCTCCTCCTCTTCTTCTTCTCCTCTTCCTTCTTCTCTGCCCCCTCCCCACAATCCCCCTGGCAGCCATCCTTGAGGCCAGTGAACTCACCCAAGAGCAGCTTCCCTACGATCCTGCCTTTTGTATAATATAATCTGGTTTGAATTGGCTCATTTCACCAGCAAAGGAATAACCTATCAGAAACATGAACTATTTTATTTGATTTCCTGTGACAATCTGGCTACAGGAGACATTCTAGACCCAAGAAATACCTACTAAAGAGGCCCAGAGATAAGAAGAGAAGAAAGAAGTGTTCTTTCTCTTTAAACATTGATTTTATTTTTGATTTTATATAAACATCAACATCTATCTGTGTGGAGATGTGTTCACATGAGTTCCTCCAAAGAGGCCAAAAGAGATCATCAGACGGCCTGGAGCTAAGGTTACAGGTTGTCATGAGTCACTTAAAACAAGTGTTCGAAGGCAGCCTTGGGTGTCCTGGAAGAGCAGGAAACTCATTTAACCACTAAGCCATCTCTCCAGACCTTCTGTTTTGTTTTGTTTTGTCAATGACCCAATGAGTTTAATTAGGGTCGCTAGTATGCACATGGGTGTCAGGTTATTTACTGGAGCACAGATAGCTTGCCAGTGGCTACACCACCAAAGAAAATCAATTTTTCCTCTCCCAATAGCCATTAGCTGCCTCCTCGGGCAGGGCTGGAGGGTTGAGATTCTGTTTTTATTATCATATATTAATTCTCATGATGGGTTCCATTATGGCATTTTCATGCATGTCCATAACGTGGTTCAGTCACATTCACTCCCATTGCCACTCTGTCCCTCCCCACTCTGCTGACCACCTCCCTTTCTCCTCCCAACCGGTCCCTCTTACACTTTCTGTATTTCTTTTTGCTTAAATTTTTAAAGAAATAGATGGAAAGGAGGGAAGAGAGGAAAGAAATGAGAGGTCAGGAAGGCAGGCAGAGAGCACATCTCAGAGGGGCCTGAAGACAGCTGAGACCTCTGCTTAGACACACTTAATACAGGATTTACAGGGAGGCTCTTAAAATGGGAGCCTTGCGGTCTAATGGGCTTTTAGTCAGGGGCTCTGGCTGCCACAGGGATGTGGATTTGCTAGAAGGTGAAATGGAAGAGGGAGGCCACTCAGGAGGTAACTGCGGTGGTCCGGGTGAAAGACGGTGGGGTCCTCCAGGGTCCATCACCGGTAGAAATGACGGATGCTCAGAGAAATGTTTCAGAGGCCGGGTGACAGGATTCACTAATGAATTTGCTATGGGGATGAGGGAGGTAGGAACGGATCCCAGGTTTTTGGCTGGCTCTGGGCACACTGGATCAGCTTACTTGGCATCTGAGAGGATGCTGCTTCAGCCAAACGGAGCCCAACGCCTGGCCAACTGCACTGTGAATTTGAACTACACCCGAGGAAAGTAGTATGCTTTGTAAATCATCGTCAGAAAAGTATTTCCCACACCCACACCCTCTCCTACAGAGCAAC
Organism: Rattus norvegicus; assembly: GCF_021556685.1. Taxonomy (NCBI): domain Eukaryota; kingdom Metazoa; phylum Chordata; class Mammalia; order Rodentia; family Muridae; genus Rattus; species Rattus norvegicus. The sequence continues at coordinate 136,397,375 of NC_141535.1, forward strand.
TGTGTTCCTGTGAGGCCAAGTTCACAGGGTACTCCTCACCAAAAGAAGGGTACATCATCAATTCTGAGTTTCTGCAGCCCGTGAGCCCAACCTTGTACTTGGTTAATGAGAAGGAACAATAAATGCCAGGGTCATCGGCCATGACAGTCCACAGGACTGTCTGAGACATATAACAAGAAAATTCAGACAACTGAGTGGGATTTTCAGCTAGAGACTAAGAGGCCAAATTTAACCATCTACCTAAAGTTGTCATCCAGGGGGATTCGTCCCTAATTCTCCTTGCAAAAGCAAAGAATCTGACAACTACTTTTCAGCCAAGCAGGTGCCTTGAGGCAGTTAACCAGCTGGCTGAAATCTTCACCAAAGCAAAAGATAGTAACATGATTGATTATCTTCTCATTGAATGAGAAAACAATCTCCTCCCCCACCCAATGAGCACACAGAACCGCTAACAGATTATCCCTGACCTACACGATACTTAGAGAACATAACAAAGGCACCCAAACCCCAGGCACAGGCTGCTTGGGACTCCATCTCCAATCCAGGTCCACTTAAATGCACTGATTTCCTAACAAGGTTCGGTTCGTTTTCGAGTGGCTAAGCGCTGGCTTTCATCTTCAGACTCTGAATAGACAGCCTCTCGCTCAATCGTTTTACTACATCTGCTTCGGAGTTGCAATTGGTCTGCCCCAGGGAAGGCTTCTCCTCCAAATGTCTTGAAGCATTGAATTGTGATCGGCTTGCACATTCCTCCTCTCCAGCCCTAAAAATGCATGCATATATCTCACTCCATTCAAAACACACAATCGAGACTCGTTGTGGCTACGTTTTGTGTTGCCATGCAACACAAAGAGAAAGATGGTCTTCTGGGAACATTGAGCCAGTGTTCTTTACATGAGAAATCACTAAGATCAGGGCCAAACCAAACCGTCCCATGAGGTGACACTTGGAAACCTACTTCCCACTTCTTTGCTGTGACTCCCAGTACATTCATCAATGATGGCGTCAAAAGCCTAGGAAGAGCACATGAGTACAAGTGCAGGTCAGACGATCATCTCCTGAGCCAGGTACAAGCCAGTCTTCCCAGCATTTGGGATGTGGAAGCAGGAAGATTAGGAGTTCGAGGTCATTTTCACTATATAATGTGCTCAAGACCAGACTGGGCCAAAAGAGAGGGCTGGGTGTGGGTGAGCTCTCCTAATAAGCTAGGAGCAAAGGCTCATGTTATGCCTGCCTGCTTACCATACGTATTAGCAATTTCCAATTCCTCACTGGTACCTTGTAAAGAAAGAGCCACAATAATAAAACAGCAGACACTAGAGTACAAGGCAAGAGAGATAACTGAAAATCTCCTAAGTGTCAGAATAGCTCCTTCTCAAACAGTAATTGAACGCTGTCCTCTTTCACTGTCGTTCACAGGGATGTCACCATTCCTTCTCCGTCACTGCTAGTGTTATGGTTGGTACCATTTGCTGTAAGCAAGTTGTACTTGAGCTTAAGAAGACCCTTGTATCAAGCTGTCACGGGGTTGGGGGGGGGGGGCAAAAAGACTCAATCCACTGCCCATTACCCTTACAAAACTTCTTCCTTCCACAAACCTCAAGGGAAAAGCCAAGCGTCATTTTGTCATAGGGTAAAACACTTCCTTTCTTCAGCTAAAGGTTAATTTATTCCTAAAATCTAAACACCATGGGGCTGGAGGGATGGTCTGCAGTTAAGGACATTGGCTGCTCTTGCAGAGGACCTGAGTTCTGTCCCTAACACCTGCATGGTAGCTCACAACCATTTGTAACTCCAGTCCCAGAGGAGCCAATGCCCTCTTCTGGCCTCCACAGACAGCAGGCACACATACGGTGCATATACATAAATGTAGGCCAAAAAAATAATCCATACAGATAAAAATAAACAAATCTCAAAGACAAAACAAACAAAAGAAAAAGCCTTTCGCATTAGACTTCACAAACATTCTCCCTAGGCTAAAGCTACATCTCAGTGGTAGCACTCTTTCCTGGCACGCATGAAGCCCTGAATTCTTCCCATGCTGCTGGCAGCAAAAGAGAAAGAAAACCTTAATCATTCAAACAAGCTCCACACGAAGCTTAAAATGATTCCTAAGACTGGTGTCTGGGAAAAGCTGAGATTCTAACGCTAACACTGATCTTGAAGGTGTGAGACGTTACATGAAGGTACGGGTAGTACTAGGTTCAAAACACCATCCCAGCTTAGAGATAGGAGCTTCAAGATTCGAAGCAGGAGTTCAAGTATGCATGGGGGCAGGGCAGAAAGGGGCCTGGGAGCCAGGTGACAGCTTATCTGGCCACTCTTCCAACACTGTATCAGCCATGAAATCACAGGAGTCTCAAGGTTCCTCTGCCTCTATCTGCATTCTATGCTCCCAGGCAGAAACCAAAATACATCTTGTGAGGAAATGTAATACCAGAGAAAAAAAGAGAAATCCAATATTCACAAGACCCAAGGGAACCTTAGCTCAGTCCGGAGGCTCCATGCGTAGGAAAATGTAGGAGGAAACCACATTCTACAGCCTACACAATCCTGTGGTGTAAGAATGGTGGCTCCCCTTCCTTGGGTGAAAAAAAGTTCAAATGTGTCTCTCTTTACAGAAAAGGGGGGTACAGAAGAGCCCTTTTGTGTTTCTGTTCCTCAGTGGTGGTATCCTTTACACTCTGTCATTTTTACAAGGAAGAGAAGGAGGGGGGAAGGGAGGAAAGAAAAGTAGGTCAAAGGGCTCATAAAATTAAGAAAGTCATCAACAATTGGGTCGATGACTTATTGGTTAAAGCAGGAGACCCAGAAACATGTAAATGGCATCCCACCTATAATCCCAGAGAGGTGAGCTCCAGCCACCATGAGAACCCCTGCCTCCATCTATAATGTGATGAGCAATCAGAGAGGACTCCCATTGACAACCTTGGGTTTCCATAGGCACATGCATGTATATGTGTACATGTACACTCATGCGAAGTCATAGTATACATACCCCACACATATACACATGATATGAGAGAGAGAGAGAGAGAGAGAGAGAGAGAGAGAGAGAGAGGAGAAGGAGGAGGAGGAAGGAGGAAGGAAGGAAGAAGAAGGGGGAAGGAAGAATGAAGTAAAGACAGTGACCGAGCACATTTCCTCAATGTCTTAACAAGGTTGCAGTGGTCACCACTGCTCTCTGAGCTTCTCAGACCAGCTAAGGATACAAGAAGACTAAAGACAAAGACCTGTGAACAAGTCTGGGGCCCAACCAGAAGAGATCTGAAGGCCAAGTTCCATCAGTACAAGCTCAGTAGACTTAGTTTGTTCTACAGTGCCGCTTGGGACAAACAGTACATGAGTTCCCAATAGGCAACCCAGCTGCAGTTCATGACTGAAGATCTGTGATCCTCTGATCTGGGTGATACTTGAGCAGTTCCTTAGTAAAGGGCTTATCAAACTGATCAGGAAAGCTCAATTAATTTACATCAGAAATACAAAAACTGGAGATGCCCCAGCTATAAGTGTGGGAGCCTAGAAACTTGCCACACATTTGCAAATGTCAAACTCCAAAGAGAGAGAGGGGGGGGGGAAGAGAGAGTGAGTAAGGGGAAGAGAAGGGAGTTGAGTTGGTGCCAAACCACAGTATCCAAGAGGACCCAGCAGAAAGAACTGAACAGTCTTAACTCAGAAGGAGATGCACCAGCTACTCTTACCATTGCTGTGACCAAATATCTCACAAGAAACAACTTCAAATGTGAAAGATTTATTTTGGCCATGGCATGAGGACAGAGTTCATCGTGGCTGGGAAGACACGGTGGCCAGAGTGGCTCTCAGCTGTGACCACGAATGAGGCTGCTTGTTCCGGAATCTTTGCTCATCAGATCTTCATTTCCCCTTTCTACTTGGTGCAGGGCTTCAGCCTAGGGGATGATGACACCCACTTTAGGGTGGATCTTCCCTCTTACTCTTCTCTGGAAACACTCTCACAGGTATGGTCTCAGAGGTGTGTCTCACAGGTGATTCTACAACCACTCACACTGACAATGAAGATCAACCATCCCAACAGCAAGTGGTGAGAAGTGGGGTGAGGTCGCTATCACTATCAGAATTGTCTGGGCAGCTTTCCCACAGTCCCACTCTCCTCCCCTGAGATCTGGACATCAGTGGACAGCTGAGAATGCAGATAGCTGTGCAGACAGAGAAAGTGGAAAAGTCTAGATGCAGAAGAAGAGTTTCTTTCTGTCAACAGGACCATTGTGGCTAGTGCCCTAATTGCATGCCACTAAAACAATGACAGAAGACACAGCAAATGTGGGCATTAGACTGTTCTAAAGGATGTACATGCCTAAATTGTTCCTATCAGGATACTGAGAGTTCTTAAGCAATGCTTCTCTTGTTGACTAGATTTACCACAGCCCCCACCCTGGTATAAGCTACACAGAACAGGACAAGAAGTGGGTATAAGGACTCAGCTTTTTTTTTTTAAGTTTTTTTTAATGTCTATAATATCCAAGGCAGGAAATTTCTGCTATATGCAAGCACCCATAAGTTTTAAGAAGATCCCCACAAACTTGATGGAATGGAGAAGGTGTTACTGGGACAGGACAGGGTGACAAGAAGATGTCAGGCCCCCACACACAAGAAGTCTCACTAGCTCTAGAAGCAAGTTGTTATTGCCTCATCACCTCTTGTCACCAACAATGTTGACCACAAAGAGGTATTGACTTGTTCTCTTGAGTTAACCCAGTATGACCTCCACACATTTCCCCCAGCCATCCTTTGTGCCCCACCCCCATCCAGTCACAAAAACTGTTGCCTTCCCTCCAAATCAGGTGAGCAGACAAGACCAGACAGGGATGTCAGGGTGAAACAGCCTTTCTGGGGTCCAAATCATGTCCCAAGAGAACAAGCCAAAGCCTGCTGACCCAGGCTTCTCCCTGTCCCCCTGTCCCTGCTGCTCCTCTCCAGCCAGCCATGGGAACTTTTAGAACTTTGGTAGGTGGTTGCACATAGTACAGTGTTCTTAACCTAGACTCAAGGCATAGAATTAAAAGTCTGCTTTGGTTAGGCTGGTGATCTTAGAGGTTGAACTTACATCTCCTGTGTGCTAGGAAAACCCTCTGCTGCCAACTGACATCTTCTTTTATTCACTGTTTTATTTGGAGACAGGGACTCACCAAGTTGCTCAGACTGGCCCTGAACCCCTGCCTCAGCCTCCAGAGTAGCTGGAATGTCAGGTCTGTACCACCAGATCAGGCTAAAACATTCCTGTTTTGAAAGTTGACTCCTTACCCCCTCTCTCTTGCTCTGTTGTGTGTGGTATACAATAGGTGTTCACACTGTGTACTGTGGGGCATGTGGTATATAGTGTGTTGTATGTGTAGTGTATGGTATACAGTATTTTTGATGTGTTCAAAAAATAGGATGCAGTATGTGGTATGCAGTGTGTAGTGTGATACAGGTTGTGGTGTATGGTATGTGAATTGTGTGTTTACAGTATATGGCATGTTTTACATGTGGTGGTACACATCTTTGTCTTTCATTGCTCCATGTATGTTCTTCTTTTGTGATGAGAACTCTGTTCTGAAAGAAACAAGCTGATTTGCCCCTCACAACTCATCATCTCTCACCTCCATCAACTTGTGACAAGCCACTTCAGAGTCTAACCACCTGATGACCCTTTCCCCATATCTAGGCACTTATACACGTATATGAACCATGTACACAATACAGTACATGCTACATACCATGAGCACATGATGCATATCATACATCACATGCTAATTCATAATGCATACCACACACATACAACGCCAGATACCAGATGTATATCACAAGCACACAAGATAATGAACAATGTATACCACACTTGCACGTTATCAGATCACTCATTGCCATAAAAACATGACAGGCCATAAGTACACGACACATAACACACTTTGCACCATATACACACACATATACACAAACACACCTCATTCACAATGTACACACCCACACACATGCACACATACACACATATATACACACACACACGCACACGCACTCACGCGCGTGCACACACACACACAGAGTTTCTTATCTCTTTCATTTACATTTACTCTCCCCTCCTCTTATTCCCTTGTGATTAAATGCTGGCCGAACTTCCCTTGGGCACTGGGAACCAGCAGCATCCTTTTTCACAGTTGCCTGCTCTGTCATCATTTGCCCTCACACAGCTTGTGTTTGGGCGGCTCCTCAGCAGGCCGGCTGCTTTCTGCACAGAATCACAGTTCCCCATTTACCACCAACCACTGGATCTGATGGGGTTTGGAATGAGCTGCTCCATCTACAGACTTACTAACAATCCTCACGTCTGTAGCAGTGTCTCCAGAAGGGATGCTGGGGCTGGAGGAGGGACTTAATGCACTCTGTGTGGAGCTATAATAAGGCTTCCTTATTGGGTCAGCTGAAGGGAGGAAGATGTTGATGAGCACCCCATTCCACCCCCCCAACCAAACACTTCCCATTTGCTACTCACTCCCTGACACCTGCTGCTTTCCCAGGAATGGGGAATAGCAGAGACCCTTAAAGCCTCATTGTCTAATGAGTGACCAAAAACCAATGCTCTGTGATCTCAGACACCCGACCCATGGAGTTACTGAGAGCCATCCCAGAGCCCTTCCTTCACTCTCTTCTACTTAGTTTTCATTTCGTGACAAGACCCCTCTAAGGTGCCTGGACCTGGATTTTCATCGACATAAAAAAGAGGGTGGGTTGTGATGAGGGGTTCAGGTGAAAATATATACAGAGCTATCTTTGTATTTACACAGTATGTGTGCGTGCGTGCCTGAGTGTGTGCAGCAAATTCACAGGCCATGCCCCCCACACAGACATGTTCAGGAAACAGTTCTTTTTCTACCATGTAGGTTCCAGGGATTGAACTTGGGTTGTTAGACTCAGTGGCCATCTTGCCAGCCCCAGACTATCTTTGGAAAAGCCATGGGGCCAAGGTTGAAGTCTTCACTGCAGAGGGCAGCGGGACGCCGAGTGTGTCAGTAATCGAGTGCCTGACAGGGATGAGGAAGGGTCTGGGTTCAATCCCCAGTGCAAAGGAGGGAAGAGGAAAAAAGAACAACCAGCAGGGAGTTAGTGACCATGGGAAGGCTCCAGAGATAGGGTTGTTTAGGCTGGGAAAGGAACTAGAGGTCAGCCATTACCCCTACTGGAAGTAAAAAGTTCCTCCCTCAGCCTTGACTTTAGGTCTCTCTTTGCCAAGTTGGGATACAGAGCCAGTCCCAGAACCCTTCCTTTACTCTCTTCTACTTAGTTTTCATTTTGAGACAAGACCCCTCTAAGGTACCTAGAGAGCAGAAGCATCTCCCCTAAACTTGAATCCATGTCATCTCATTTAGAAGAAACAGACACTTGTTCCCTGGACTGAAGGGGGAGGGAGGAGAAGAGGGGGTGGTGCAGGTAGAGACCAGATGAATCACCTGCTTCCTGTAAATTCTATTTCTGGAAACGAGGAGGAAACACTGCTCTTACCTGATTGAGAGTCACTGCTCAGTGTACCTCAGACTCTAAATAGGAAGGCATGCCCAGGATGTACTGACATCCCTTTTGTAAATGAACTAAATATGGAATCACTACTTAATATTATGGAAACTGGTAAAACACCATCAAATTCTGGCAAGCAAGAATATTAGCAAAGTAAATGCTTCCTCCTTGAGATAACACAGTAATAAAAGCCAGGTATTAGGAAATAGGCTGAAAGCCAGCCGGGGTAGCTCACACCTTTAGTCCCAGCACTAGAGAGGCAGAGGCAGATGGATCTCTGAGTTCAAGGCCAGTCTGGTCTACAAAGTGAGTTTCAGGAGGAGGAGGAGGAAGAGGAAGAGGAGGAGGAGGAGGAAGAGGAAGAGGGAGGAAGAGGAGGAGGAGGATGGGGGGAGGTGGAGGATGGTGAAGGAGGAGGGTGGGGGAGGAGGATGGTGAAGGAGGAGGAGGATGGTGAAGGAGGAGGATGGTGAAGGAGGAAGAGGATGGGGGAGGAGGAGGAGGATGGGGGAGGAGGAGGAGGATGGGGAGGAGGAGGAGGATGGGGAGGAGGGTGGGGGAGGAGGCTGAAGAGATGGTTGAGAAGGTTAGAGCACTTGCTACTCTCAGACAAGACAGTGTTTGGTTCTCAACACCTACTTGACAGCTCACAGACACTCTAGTTCCAGGGGATCTCGTGGCCTCTTCTGATCTCCTCCAGACATACATGGAGATGAAATACTCATTTTAGGAGCAGTAAAAACCCAGAGTTAGTGAAGTCCTAAGTGAATGGGCACAGCCTTGTCAAGGACTTCACAGTCTTGGGCTCAGAAGGATGGCAAAGCCTTCCACGAGGGACCAAGTGCTCGTAATGACAGTGAGTTCACAACATGTCCAGCTCGGCTTTCTCCCTCTGGAGAGTTATGACCTAAAGACTGTTCCCCACAGAGACTGCTCCTACCGAGGCTAGCTAAACCTGCCTCCCTGATTCAGTTGTAGACCACGAATCCTTGTTTATCTGTACCTGGAAACCTGTTTCTTGTTCCTCTGTATGCAGTAACCCCAGCTCTCTATTCAACTCTATATAATAAACGTGTTAAGCTTCTAGGATGTTGTGATCTCTCTAACAGAGGTCCCAGTCCATCTTGCCCCAGCTTTCCTGTGTGCCCAGCTGTCTGTTTTTCCTTCATTCCTTTGCTATCCCAGTTAGGTTCAAATCCCTGGAGCCATGGTAGGATACAGCAACTCACACACAGAAAACAAAAATTATTAATAAATTGTAAAAATTAAAAATTATGAAAAGTAACTTGCCACAAGCTGGAGATGTGCCTAGTGGGTAAATTGCTTACTGTAGAAGCACAAGGACCTGAGTCTGGATACCTAGAACATATGTGTATGAGGTGTGATGCATATTCCTATGAGCCTGGTGCTAGGATACAGATAGACAGAAGGACTCCAGGGCTTCCTGGTCAGCCAGTCTAACCAGTTGATGAGCTCCAAGTTCAGTGAGAAACAATGTCTCCAGAGGTAAAGTGAAGAGCAACCAAAAACAGATAATACGAACCTTGGACCTACACACACACACACACACACACACACACACACACTGCTGGCCACATTCTTCTTCAAACAGCTTGTCTTGATTTCTTTGAAAAGCTCACTATTTGTATTTGTCCCCATTTGGGGAATGAAGTATGACGGTGATTATCCTAGTTGTTCCAATCACAACTCTTCGGGGCCTCTAGGTAGATCTCTCTGCATTTGGAAGCATCCACGCAGAACAAGCAGGCTTCAGAATACGACACCTCCACAACGTGGAAATGAACATGTTCTTGACATGCCAGGCTGGCAGCCAGGCCCATGCCATTCACTCACCAAGCAGGCAGTGACCCCACGGCATCGCAGACGGCATGCCAAGAGCCGGGCATGGCAGAGTGGAGGTGACATGCAGGACACCTGCCCTCCTGCTCCACTGCCAAGCAATCATTGCGAGGACTCAGCTGTGAGCCACCGCGGCAGACATGTCGAAGGAACCGTGACTCAGTCGCGAATTAAGTGTAGGGTATGCTAGGGGCTCTGTGACGGATTTTCTATTTTTCTAATCTCACATTTTGCAATTGATAAAGAGTTCACCGACCAGGTGCCAAAAAGCACATCGCAATGAGGACATTTTAGTGCTTTTATTGCATGACATGACTGATAAAAGGATTGATACTGAGAATAAACTGAGAGGTAGATAAATGAATGATACCATCCATCCATATATACAGGCATATATACATAGACAGATGGATGGATGGATGGATGGACGGACGGACAGATAGATTCTGCTGATAATGGTCCCTTTTTTTTTTTTTTTTTTTTTTTTTTTTTTTGGCATGGGCTCATACAGTCCAGGCTGTCCTCAATCTCAATACATAGCCAGAAATGACTTTGAACTCCTAATCCTCTTGCCTCTGACTCCTGGGTGCTTGTATTATAGGCTTGCTCATTTTAGCATTAATTTTAATGCTCATGAGTCCTATTTCTCAGGTAATACAAGAAAGAAGTTTAAAAGCAGGAGCAAAATAAAAATAAATGTAATTCTGTCCCACCAACACGTTACTGTCACACTCTCCAACAGGCAAATGTGTTTTAAATGAAAGATATTAGTCACTGGTTTCCCCTTAACATCCCTTCCAAGTGAAGGAGATTTTTGGTAAACTTGTCTTTCTAGCCTGCACACTCTGTCTCAGGCAATCAATGAGAAAACATTTTTTTGACAAGTCAAATGTCCATGATTAAGAGGAGAAACAGCCCTCTCTCTGCAGAATATATGACTTACTCCGGCTCAGTCCCTCAAGACATCAATCTGCATCTCACTGCAGACACAGGCCCGGTGTCTTGGTCAGTGCACACATTAAAGGCTCCGTCCTCTGCTACTTAAGAGAGAGATTTAACATTAGCTCATGTTAGATGTAAAGGAACAACCTTCTCCATTGAAAGAGAAATTTTATTTCTCGGAGAGAAAAAATACAGCATGCAGTCACTCCAGTGCATTATGAACCTGCTATTGCGTGTGGAATTTATGGTCGAGGTCTCTTCTCTTCCGCAAGGATTCTTCACCTCTAAAGGCAGAGAATTAAAGAGCGCAGAGCCACCAAAAAAGTTTCACGGACCTTTACTGCCATCTAGTGCTCAAAGTCTGTCATGCCTCGCCAATGGTTTCCTCTAGGAATTTGAAGAGATTGAGGCCCTGGCAGGGAAAGCTCAGAGAGTTCTAAATGAACTTGGCAGTAAACAGCGTTGGCCCACACAGAACTGTTGTGCCTGAAAACAGTGACCTGGATACATGACATTTCCACACTGGCTCCCATAGAGAGCTGCAACTGGATCTCATGGCTGCCCCTGCTTACTCATCCACTGGAAGCAAGCTGGTGTGTGTGTGTGTGTGTGTGTGTGTGTGTGTGTGTGTGTGTGTGTGTGTGTTGTACATACACAAGGAAAGCCTGAAAATGCCCCATGCTAAGAGCCCTACATGATCCCAAGCGGCACCATGAAGGGCTATATGCAAAACCACCCCCACATGACTTCTACATTTAGATCCTGATGCCAATATCCTCCACTAGGGCCTTCCTCGTCTATGCTCTCTCTGGCTTGAAGGCTTATAAACAGAAGCCAGATGTAGGCTGCATGAAAGTGCCATTATTAGGACTGTCCAGGGACACAACAGACAGCAGCTTCCGTGGTTGGTGGAATGTGACCTGGATCCTGCCGGCCTCACAGAGGCAGCATCTCTGTGTCCTCCCTTCCTCTGCAGCCCTACACATGCCAACGGGATAGGAACAAAGTGGTCAGAGGCTCGGGGACTTAATCTATGAACTTCCCTTCCTTCTCTACCAAACTCTGTTCTAGCTGATGTCGTTCTAAGAATCACATTTGAATGCTAGGTCCCAAACCTGTGGCACTGCAGAGAGGTGGTGTAAGTTATAAGGGGGGCCTGGTGGCAGGAAGTTAGGTCACTGGGAGCACACCCTTGCAGGTGCTATTAGGACCCTGTCCTCTCTCCTTCCTGTTTCCAGGCTGCTGTGAGGCAACCTGACCTTCTGTATCATGTGTTCCCACCATGGTACGGTATGAGACCACAAGCCAAAAGCAAAATGGTCATGGATGGAAACCATGACCGCAAATCAACCCTTTTTCTTAGACATTCTTTGTCTTCTTATACAATATCTAAGAGCTGGCTAACACTTCGGCCCTAAACTTTAAGGGGAAGATCAGATGGGAACAGTCCATGGTACCTCAATCTTTTGTATCTGTGAGGAAGAGAGTTGGAGATGAGGAGAAAGCGTTGTTGGCATTGCAAGGTTCAGAACATCCAGGATACAAAGTTCAAGCCACGGGTGTCAGAGATGCTCTCAAGATCAGGCCAGTGGCTGAGTGTGGTCATACCTCCACCACGTCCTTCGACCCAAAGTCCGTGTGTTCAGCAATCATGGTTCTCTGCCATAGTTATGCTTATTGCTCTGTTTTAACCACTTTTAGTTATGTTCTAATATAGTAGAGAATATGAAAGTAAAAGGTCGGTGGGATGCATATTCACTTCTATGATCCCCATCTATTTCATCTCCTGACAGAATGTATGCCTCCTCATCAGAAGAACCAGGGTCCTTTCTTCACCCTGTCCTGAAAAGCAGGACTACTAAAGGGCGTGCCTCACTGGGCTGCTGTCAGAATGAAGATGTTGCCAGATGTAGAATTCTCCCGAGCGCACTAAGTGCTCTCAAGGTTAGCTGTTACTAAGGCTTGGGGCACAAACGGAGCTGGGGGAGCCAGGGGTGCCTTGCTCTCTAAAATCTTTCTGTGCTTGAGTGCGTATGTTTGCTTTCAAAACCAGCCATGTCTCCTTTCTCCAACTTTAAACTCCTTAAGAAGATACAGTGTTAAGAGAACTGCCAAGTGACTCCTACCAGGGCTGGGTCTATTGATATTGTTTAGCTAAATGGATAGATTATCGAACTGCCTTCTAACCTCATATCTCCATGCCCATAATTACTGCAGCTCCCAGGCCTCGTCAGAGGAGTTTATTTGTGAAGTGGACAACAGTTAATGAAGAAGTTCACAACTCATCAAAGGCACAAATGGGACATCTATCACAGAGACAGACAGACAGACAGACAGACAGATGACAGACACAGAGACACAGACTCAGGGACCAGCACAGAACATGAGACAAAAGATTCTGAGTCAGGGGTCAGGAAGGAGCAAAGCAAAACAGTGTCTTGTGAGCATGACGAGATCCTTACACTGGCAAACCCATGGCAGTTGCAATTGCCTTCACCAAGACTTAAACAAGGCCAGGCCAGTCAATGCTCTAGCATGCACTGAGAAGAGGTCCACTGGTCCACCACTGACTAAGGACCTATTGACAGTCAATGGCTTCTGCGAGAGGGTGTGGCTCCTGGAAGATGAGCTACACTCCAGTGGAGACACCACATCCATGAGCATTATGGGCTGCACAAACTGCACTCAAAGGGTCGGTTTCTTTGTTTTGTTTTTTTCTGAGGACCAGAAGTTGGAATAGGTCTGGGAGGAGTTAGGAGGAGTGTGGGATGAACATGATCAAAACACGTTATTAATAAAATGCTATGTTCAGAATGTTGTAGGACTCTACAGCTACCAAACCACCCACAGCTCAGGAGGCAAAGAAAATTGAATGCAACAGGTACCTAAGGACATCTCCTTGAGGAGCACAACCGAGAACCCCCAAGGGCCTTCAGAAGACGAGGCCCTCATTGCAAGCAGTACTGTTCAACTCTCTTGGAATTTCTGAAAACCCTTAGGAACCATTATAGATGAATGTCTCATCTTCCAGGGCAGAACCAGAATTTTTAATTTGATGAAGCTAACAGTTCACAGTCCACTCAGGAGGAAGATTGACAGACCACAGGTGGGGAAACACTGATTCATTATTCATCATTCCCAGGAAGACAAGCAGTTTCAGCCCAGCAAGACGGAAATGAGAAGAGGCAGAGAGAACAAGCAAGTAAAATAAAAAGACAGAGGAGCGAACAGATGCTTGGGTGGAGGGGAGGTAAGTTTTGATTGACAGGTCAATAAAGAGAAAGACGAGTATAGATGATAGAAAACTTAGAAATAGAAGATGTGTAGACGACTTGTAGATATGTAGATAGGTAGATAGATGATATAAATAGATGGATAGATAATTAAATGACAAAAATATAAATGATAAGGTAGATGATATGTAAATGATAGATAGATATAGATGAGATTATTGAAAGATGATATATACATGCATATGATACAGATGATAATAGATTGATGATAGATAGATGATAAATTAGACAGACAGATGATAGATAGATAGATAGATAGATAGATAGATAGATAGATAGATAGATAGACAGACAGCAGACAGATACACTCATACATGCCTGCATATGCACATTGTGCACATTGGTACTTAGATCCATAGCAGACCAGGTCTTCAGACCACTGAAAGGGAATGGAGCAAGAGACCCACTAAATCAGCCCTTTGTTCCTCACCTACGAGGTATAATGGCATCCAAGACTGCAGCCCATGCATCCTCCCCTGAAAAGCTCATTGAGGAGTTCAGTCTCGATCCTGTCCTTGCCCCCCGAGCTCTTGGGAAACCCTGCCATTACCTTTTACAATTGCTGCACCTGCTCATTCACTCCTGGGAAAATGTCAAGATCTTTTTCCCTTTGTGGAGCAGAGGCTATGAGGAAGGCACTTTCCTTTCACAGAGACTTTTTCAGAAGGGTTTTTTTCCCCTCCTTCCTACAATTCCACAGATTTTATTTTAGACACACTGGAAAGCACAAAGAGGCATTCAGCTCAGCCTGCAGATTGCTAGAAAACCCTTCACATCCCACAGAAATTAGAGAGGCAGAGCTCTCATCAGCAGTCTGTATAAATTTGGAAGAAGTGATTTCATAGAATCAGCCCATTTCAGAACGAGAAGCAATGTTCGTCCGTCCTCTTCAGCTCCAAGATGGAGACCGACTCACTCGGGATCTAATCTCTCACTACTCAGTGCCTCGTTTTTTTCTCGTCTGTGAAGCAGAAGCGGGATGTGCAAGAGCTAAATGAATAGCAGGTTGGCATTCAGGGGCTGTGCTAGAAAAGAGACAATGTCACCACTTTCCAAGGCCATGAGCCCCAGATGCCATACTTTTAATGGCCCCAAAGTGAGTCATGGACCAAAGTGGGTCCCGAGAGCTGGCCTGCGAACATCCAGGCCACAGAGTGATTGCAGTCCGCAGACTTAGTCACTTGATGACTGCATGAGGCACACACCTGTGGTGGGGGAGGGTTAATGCAGATGTTTGAGAAGCAGCTTTGCCAAACCATTAGAAAACACATGGGGGAAAATGACCCTCCAGGTCCTGGGCCGGCTATTCAGCCTTGATAGCCTCAATACTGACGTATTTTCTTTTCTAATGAATCCTCCGTGGAGGCTGCTGTGAACAGAGAACAAGGCAGGAGAAAATAGAGGAGGGGTAACACCAGAAGGACCTCTGCCCACAGAATCTGAGCTGGAACACACAACTCATCCCATTATGGCTCCACGGGGAGCCACATCTGCAAAAGATGGGGGCATGGGTTGAGAGGAAACTTCCAGAACAGCAAGAAGATGCAAGGGGATCAGCTCCTATGAAGAAAGAGAGCTTCCAGCTGGGGATGCAGCTAGTGACTTGAGTGTCTGAAGAGCGTACACATGTCACTGGGGTTGATTCCCAGCACAGAATAACCTGGATGTGGAGACAAACTATAATCCTCATACTTGGAGGTGGGTACAAGAGGACTATCTATCCAAGGTCATCCTTAACTACATACCAAATTTGAGGCTAGCCTGGGTTACATGAGAGCCCTGTCTCAGGAAAATAGAAAGTAAGAAAGGATGAATGAACGAAAAAAGCAAGCAAGTCTCTCCCACCAGGCCAGACTTTCTCAGGGAGCTGATCCAATGACACAAAGTGACATCTAAAGACCTGGCTCTTGACAAACTAGAATCACCAAATGAACCGTCTGGCTCGTGAGGAAGAGCTTAAAAATAAAACAGCTGAGCCAAGAAGTGGGTTAGGAAGAACAAGAGACTCGTGGGACGGCAGCCTTCCCAGGAGAGGAAAAGAGGAAACCTTCAGAGAATCTTTCAGGACTCAGGCAAATATACCAAATTTCTCCAAGGGGCAACGGGAAGGTTTGGTTTTCTAAAGATAGCTACAAGGTCACAGAAGGACAGAGGAGAGCAAGAATGGGTACAGAAAGACAGCGTTACGGCTTCAGATCTGGAATGTTCCCCCAACAACTGTGTGTTAAGGGCTTGGTACTACTGAAAGGCAACAAAACTATAAAGTGTAGTCTGTAAGGAGTCCTCTGTCACTGAAGGCCTCTCTCTCTCTTTCTCTCTCTCTCTCTCTCTCTCTCTCTCTCTCTCTCTCTCTCTCTCCCCCCTCCCTCCCTCCCTTCCTCTCTCTCTCCCCCTCCCTCCCTTACCCTCCCTCCCTCTTGCCCTCTCCCCCTGGTTCGAACTCCTTCTCCCCAGCCCCATCCCCCTGCTTTGAAGCTGAATAGTAAGGAGCCCTCACTACCATGTGTTTCTCCCACCATGACCCAAAAGCAACAAGGTCAACTGGGATCTAAAACCTCCTATATATGAGCCTATATAAAATATATAAATAGCCTTCTCTACACACTGATTATCTCCGGTGTTTTCACAGTAGTGGAAGCCGTACACAGATGCCCCATATAGCTAGACCCTCTCCGAAAGGATGAATCAATGTTGAAAATGACCTCCAAAACGGATGAATCAACGTCGAAAATATGACTTGTACTTCGAAACTCCAACATGGAGCTTCACGGTGGAGCAATAAGTATGACTAGCTTTCTCTGCATTCATTCCCATCTTAGAGGTAAGGCACAGGGCTCTCTCCCCAGTGAGAACTGCCCTAGAACAGTCTTGGGCAAGGGAAATGTGTGTGATGATTAGACCTGTCTGTCAACCCAACTGGATTTGGAAGCACCAAGGAGATAAAACACACCTAGAAGTGTATGTTTGAGCCCTGCCTTCCTCGTGCCCAGATGCTAAAAAGGGAAGACCCACCCTGGGTGTGAACAGTACCATCCTTTGGTCTAGATCCTAACATGATGAACTCTACTTGTTTAAATTGTAAGGCAAAATAAATTGCTCTTTTATGTTGCTTCATGCCAGGTATTTGTCACAGCCAAGGGAAAGGTAACTAAATACAAAGGAGGACACACAGAATCGAGGACAAAGAGTAAAGAAGTCACCTGGTGCTTCCAGCATTGAAGGCCATGTGGTAGTTCGAATGTCTCCCACAAGTCTCCGGTATCTGAACACTTGGTCCACAGTGCCGGCTGGGGAAAATAAGGTGTTGCCTTGTGGGGGGATGTACATCTCTGAGAGTCAACATTTTCAGTACTCTCTCTCTGCCTCCTGTTTGTAGTTTGATATGTGAGTTCTCAGCTTCCAGCTCCAGCCTCTGGAGCCTACTGTCCCGCCGATGCCCTTACCATCGTGGATTCTCACCCTTTGGAACCCTAAGCCCAAAATAAACACTTTCTTATATAAGTTGTCTTGGCCTTGACATTTTTATCACAGCAATTTAAAAAAAGTATCAACTACACTCTAATGTAGAAAAAACAAAATGGGTGACCAAGTATTCTGCCCAGGCTAACCAATGACCATGTTGGAGTTTTGAGTGTAAACAAAATGGCAACAGCCTGCCCTTGCATTCCTTTATATACTTGAGGGTTGGGGAGTATTGGATTGGATATACAAAAGAGAGAAACAAACATGCAGTCTCCACAAGCGATTGTATAAAGTGGTTCCCATGAGGAATTTCAGGGAACTTGAGGGATCACATTTAAGAGTCTCATATCCAGAAAGATTGAGGGGTGCCACTGAAAGGTCCATTGAGTTTATCCATGCTGGTAGACAAGCACCCAGCCTCACCAAACCTGGATGACTACAACTGGCCGCATAACACAAGAAGGAACCAGAAACTTCCTGGAGGGATTCCACACAATTTAAGGGAGGGAAGACAGACTGGATTGTGAATCGCTGCTATAAAAACGTTGTAAAATACTTAGAATCTTTGCTATATGTTCCTTGTTCTGTGTCCCTAAGGGGAGTGGTATTTATTCAAGCCTTTGAAACAGATGTTCAGGAACGCAGAAACCTAGAGGAAGAATCTCCCACCTACAGTGGCGTTCTGGTTAGCTTTTCCTCAACACAAGCTAGGGTCATCTGGGAAGAGAGAACCTCAATTAAGTAGAGATTGGCCTGTAGAAAAGTCTGCAGGGCATTTTCCTAATTAATGATAGATGTGAGAGGACCCAGTCTACTCTGAGCATGCTACCCTTGGGTGGGTGGTCTTGGGTTATATAAGAAAGTAAACTGAGTAAGCCATAGAGAATAGCAGTAAGTAACATTAGTTGTGACTTCTCCAGATTGTGCCTCCTGGTTCCTGCCTTGACTTCCATTTATAAGAGATTACGATTGGAACTTGTAAGCCAAATAAACCCTTCCTCCCTAGGTTACTTTTGTTCATGGCCTTTATCGCAGTGACAGAAACCAAACTACGACAAATGGGAAGGAAGCAAAGACTTTAATGGAATAAAAGCAAAAGGTGATAACTCTGAGAAGAGGCCCGGAAGGCCAAGCTGAATCTCCCGGTCTTCAAAACTCTGTGAATTAGAAAGCCATGATAGGAGATGAAGATGGACACCTGCGGCGGGAACCAGGCCTTGAGCTAAAAGAAAGCACGCGATGATCCTCTCTCTATGGCTCCTTCTGTGGCCACCTCTGTGGCAGAGGGCAGATCTCACCTCTCTGGATCTGCTTTGATCAGCAGGGTGGGATCTCTCTCCTTTACTAAGGAGCTGGCCAAGGTGAGAGCATCAAGGTGGCCAAGGTGGGAGCACCAAGGGGGCCAAGGTGGGAGCACCAAGGGGGCCAAGGTGGGAGCACCAAGCGACCAAGCGGTGTGTTGTCGTCAGAGATTCTTTAAACAACACAAAAACCAACTCAGCCACTCAGGGTTGTTTTTTTGTTCTCTCTAAAATCATGGCTCGCAGGCAACAGAAAGCAATGTCTATGCTAAATTGCTCCTCCCTGCCAGGGTATTTTATCTCACTCCTCACCCCCTTGGTATGCTTCAAGGCCAGAGAGCCCTAAATTGGCAGGCAGTCCCCAGAAGAGCTTTCCAGTAGCACTCGACAATTACCAGCGATTAGAGCTACACTCACAGTGAAATACAGCACTACAGAAAAATTAACAGAGGTGACGTGACATGGCAGGCTACAGAGCAGACCCAGGGGTGGGGCTCCTAATACCTGGACCCTGTAAATGTTACCTTATTTGATAACACCCCCACAGATGTGATTAAGTTAAAGATCTCGAGATGCAGAAATTGTCCTGGAGAATCTCAGTGGGCCCTAAATACAATCACAGGCATCCTTGCAAGAGAGAGGCAAAGCCATGTAGCTGCTTTGGGCAGCCACCAGAAGCTAAAAAGGATGATAGATAGATTGTCCCTTGATGCCTCTGGAGAGGGTATGGTCCTGCTGCTGACATCTTGACTTTAAACCAATGACACTAATTTCAGGCTTCTGGCTCCCAGTATATAAAAGAGGACACTCCTGTGGTTTGTGGCAAACTGCTACAGCAGTCACAGGGGACCAAAATGGGTAAGCAGAGAAAGGCAATTTCCAGAGAAGGGAGAGCCCTGCTTCAAAGGGGATTCTGTCAGGTGAAAATAGCTCCCTGCTGTTCACCGCACTGGCATCTTCTCCCCAGAGTCTGGGGTGTTTACAACCTCGGAGGTGTTTCGATACTAAGTGTCTCTTTGGAGCTCACGTATTTGAATTACTTGGTCAAGTTGCTGGAGGGGAGGGAGCTTCAGTTGAGTAAATGCTTCCACAAGCTGAAGGCAGATCTGTAGGGCATTTTATAATTAGTGCTCGACAGGGGAGGGCCCTGCCCATTGTGGGTGAGGTGAGCCCTGGTCTGGTGGTTGGGTTCTATAAGAAAGCAGGCTGGACCGAACCTTAAGGTGCAAGCCAGTAAGCAGCACCCCTCCATGGCCTCTGCATGGCTCCTGCCTCCAGGTTCCCGCCCTTTGTGAGCTCCAATCCTGATTTCCCTCAATGATGACCAGGAGCCCGAACCCTTTCCCCACCAAGTTCCTGTGATCTTGGCGTTTCCTCGAAGCCATAGAAACCATAACTAAGACAATCGCCCAGCCCCACTCCCGCTCTCCTCTCCATCCCTGAATGGCTTTGGGTGTAACCATTTGTTCTTCTGCTCCTTCCCCCAAGCTCTCAAGCCATGATGGAATGTATCCCTCCAACTGTAAGCCAGAATAAACAGTTTCTACCTTAAATCTCATCTCATCAGGTATTTGGTCAAGACAATGAGAAGGGCAAGTAAGACAGCTGCGTGGCTAGCGGTGACAGAGGAACACAGATGGGGAAATCTCACTGACCAAAGCTCCCTGAAGTGGTGTTGCTACCCCTTCCCCACTCCTCGCCACTCAGACCCCCACGGTGCCTAGTATGAGTTTGCTGCCAGACCAGAGTTCCAGTCATTTGACCACTGAGCTTGGGCCAGGATGTTTCTGCTCAAAATGACTTCCTGGACAATTTCTGGAAAGTATCCAGTTGGCTCTGTCGTCTGTTCGAGGTCTAGCCTGTCACGTTGGTCAACACCCTTTGGGTGCTGCTCTGGCAGGAGAGCATTTATCCACTCTATGAAGCATTTCACTAGTGACCTACTTTCTCACTCCACACGTAGCAGAAACCAAAATTCCCACTCACAGAGAAAACAGAATAGAGCCTCGGGCGCAAATAAACCAGTTATGTTCTAAATTCAAATGGGCAGAAGCAAGGTAACAGTCACCTGGGTTTGACATCTCTGGAAAGGAACTTGGCGTGCACTAAAATACCAAGAGGAAACAAGGATTAATGCTGACTAATGAACTCACTGAAACTGGGAAACGCCCTGCAGCTTACCCCAGCTTACCTCACCCTTTCCCTGTGCTGCTAGAAGAAGCCCTATTGGTAATGAACACAGGTAACTCAAACAGTAAGACAGTTGCTTACTAGGGAGCTCTCCCGGTGAGTTCCTTCATCATGTGAGAACTACATTTCTAATTTATTTTTGATGAAAATCTGGATTCTTCCCCCCCCCCCATTTGCTTAAGGAGAGGTGCATATTTACAAGTACAAATCCGTGTGCGTTCTGCTCTACCGCCAAGGTTAATTGCCGTCCTCTCAAGGAAAACTGAGCGTCGAAGCTTCCACCGTGGCATTTTGCAAACACCAACTTGCCTGGCCCTAGCATTGAGCTGCCGTAGCAATTTCTACATCTTAACACACAGAGTAAAAACCATGAGGTCCGCTCAGCCGGAAAACCGAGGGCCCCCACGATAGAAAAATGTGCCTAACACTGGAGTGGATGTTAGTGAGCAAATAATAAAAGGTGATATTGCCATTGACATGGTACAGCCTATCAGCCACACTCAAAAATATAGCTTGTTGTAAAAATATGAGAGAGAGGGTCAAGAGAGAAGTATCAAGGAAAAGAAGGGGGGTCTAAAATTAATGAATACCAGCCCAAAGAAGGAAAAATCAGTAACAATCAGGGTCTCAGGTCCATCTCAGTAGCAGAAGCTACAACAGCTTCAATGCCCAGCATCAAAAGTAAGACACTAGCAATGAAAGCTCTGAGGAGAAAAAGTAAGATGGGAAGCAAGTTTAAAATGCCTCTCAGGTACTAATACTCCACATCTGGCCAAGTGCAGCAGTGCATCCCAGCAATCCCAGCACTTGGAAAGTTAAGACAGGGGAGTCAGGAGTTCAAGGTCATCCTCACTGACACAGTGGGTTCAAGGCCAGCCTGAGCCACATGAGACCCTGTCTCAAACAACAAATAGAAATGTCTTACATCTTACCATCCTCAAACAGTCCTCCCTCCAGGCCCTCATGCCGCCATGATGGGCCTCACACCAGGCACTGTACAACGCACCCTAAAATCCTCCCGTGCTTTTCTTGCTGCCCCTGGGCAGATACCTTGAAATCACTTCCAGTCCACTTGCATTCAACTGTGTTTATTGCCTGTCTACACCAGTTCGAGCTGCTATAACAAAATGCTTCAACAATAGGCAGTTCTCAGGGCTAGGAAATCCAAAGTCAAGATACTGGAATATTGATCTCTTGGTTTATTTTCTTCTTGCTCTAATAAAGTATCCTAACAAAGCCACTTAAGAAAGAAAGGGTTTGTTTTAGCTCAGAATTCAAGCAACAGTCCGTCATGGAAGGGAAGTCAGCAGCAGGAGCCTGAAGAAGCTGCTCACAACACATCCACAATCAGAAAGCAAAGAAGATCACTTCCTTCCTTCCTTCCTTCCTTCCTTCCTTCCTTCCTTCCTTCGAATCTGACAACCTAATTTCAATCCCCAGGCCTCACGTGGTGGAAGGAAAGACCTGGCCGCATAACATTGTTCTTTGACCTCCATGCACACACCAACATAAAATAAATAAATGATTTTTTATGGAAAGGAGCAGCTTGGCTACAGTGATGCACACCTTTAATCTCAGCACTTGGAAGGCAGAGGCAGGTGGATCTCTGAGTTCAAGACCAGCCTGGTCTACAGAGTGAGTTCCAGGACAGCCAGAGCCATACTAAAAAAACCTGTCTTGAAAAGCCAGGGGGTAGGGGACTGCGGAAGAGGAGGGGAGGAAGGAAGGGAGGAAGGAAACAGGGAGATGAATGCATGTAGCTGTTCAATTCTTCTGTTTATGCTGTCGAGGATTCCAGACAGAGAATGAATATTGCATTCTCAGTGACCATCATGAAGATGATCCTTGACAAATGTGCCCAGAAGTCTATCTCTGGATGATTCTAGATTCTGTGCACTTGACAGTTGGCATCTCATCAAAATTAGTATCTGATGTCTTTTTTTTTTCAAGAAATTCATCATTTATTAATGTGTCTGTGTAAAACTTAAAACATTTGGGGTTTTGTTTTGTTTGTTTTTGTTAGTGATGGTGGTGGTGGTGGTTTTTGTCAAAAGAAACACCACCGAGAAGGGAGGAACTCTGTCCATCCTTTGCTCTGTTACCCTCTAAAACCTTGTGGAGGCAGGGAAAGGGTACTTGGTATCTTAATTACGTTCAGGATATAGTGAAGTCATTGTTTTAAGAGTTTAAAGAGTTTAAGAGTTTAAAGGCCGAAACTCTGGTCTTTAGCACCCACCACACAGCTGGTGACCTGGGTTCAGTCCCTGACCTCCTAAAAGGTGCCCTCCAACCTCCGCTTACTCACCATTGTATACAAGCGTGTGCACACACAAACACACACATGCACACTCACATATATATATACACACACATACACACAAATAAACATACACAAATACACACATGCATGCACATATACATACATACATGCATGCACATGCATACATACACACATGCACACACATATATACACATACACATAAACATACACAAATACATATACATAAATGCAAGCACACACATATACACATACATACACGCATGCACAAATACGCATACATACACATGCAGACACACTCATATACACATACACACATGCACACATACCCTCACACATATGTACACACTCATGCACCCATACATATACATAAACACATACATACACACATGCATGAACACACACATACACACAAATACATATAGATAGATAGATAGATAGATAGATAGATAGATAGATAGATAGATAGGGATAGATAGAATTCAAAATAAAGAATATTTCTTAAGAAGAAAAGCTTAGAGAATGCTTGCTCTTTTTTTTTCTCTCTGCAGGCAGAAGGAAGCCCCACACTGGAACCCCATCAAGGTGGTACCCTGTTCACAGATTTCTAGTCTTCAGAACTCTAAGAAATAAATAGACATCACTAACTGTAGGATTTATGCCACGGTCCCCCAAAAGACTGAAATGCTTCGTCAGGTTGTAACGCTTCTGGTTGCTAATTACACCCACATACTTACCCATCCTCTTTCTGAGTGACACTGAAATACAGGACTTGCATTTCACTGCTTCCTGCTGCATGTTCCCGATTTGTTTGTTTGTTTGTTTGTTTGTTTTGCATTGCCTTAGTACCTTAGGCTGACTTCAGATTTACTATGTAGCTCAGGTTGGCCTCAAACTCATCAGTCTCCAGCCTCAGCCTCCCACATTTGGGGATAACAAGATCATGTCACCACACCCAAGTCCAGCTTGTAAACTTTCTCATGGCTCCCTGTGAGCTACCACGGTGACCCCACTGAAGGCACTATTGCTGAAGAGGTGGTCAGGAACATTTTCAGTTAACGCTTAACAGCAGACATAAACAGCCTCATGGGAAAGATTGTCCTAACACAAGGCAAAGAAACACTAAGTGAAGCTTCTAGAACTTAGCTCTCCCTCAGAGTTACAGATACCTGCCATTATCAGTTTATGAAGACAAGAGGTTTATTTGGGCTCAGAGTTGTTTGTTTCTGACACAAGGTCTCTATGGGTACCCCTGGCTGTCCTGGAACTCACTCTGTAGACCAGGCTGGCCTCGAACTCAGAGAGATCCGCCTGCCTCTGCCTCCCGAGTGCTGAGATTAAAGGCGTGTGCCAATCACACCTGGCAGGGCTCCTAGTTTTGAAGAGTTTAGTTTATGGTTGCTTGGTTTTCCTGCTTTTGGGTTTCTGGCAATGCAGTGCATAGCAGAGGTACAAGGGGAAATAAGCATTCACCTGGGACAGCCTCAATGAAGAAAGAGAAGGCTCTCACTACCCCTAACATACCACGCCCTCAAAACCCTACAGCCCTCCCTTAATTAGCCTCTCCTCTAAATGTTTCCACTACCTCACAACAGCTCCAAGTCAGCCACCGAGCTTTTCACACATGGACCTTCGAGGGACATTTCAGATTCTAACAAGGCCACTACCTGTGTTTCTAATGCTATGAATCTAATCAAAAGCTTCTACCATTAAATATTTAATAACAATGATAGTGCTTAACAGCTTGGCCCTGTGATTCCTGAAAATATAACAAGAGACTCCCCCACCTGCAGCCACGGCCCTCACCCCCACCCATGCCTTCTGCTCTGCTGTTGTGACTGTTTATTGGTGACATTTTTATGTGACCTGGGAAGCAGATCCCAGAATGAAATTTCAGGAAACTTTGCAGATCTATAAAGGTACTCGCTTCTTGTCTCCTCTTGAATTCTAAGTGTTTTCAGAAGAAATCTCTGCCACAGACGGATGTTGGCCTCCAGAAGAGGCCGTGTAGTGGTTTCAGTCTTGTACTCCATGTAAGCATGAATACCTCCTCTCAAGTCCACATGACCCTCAACAGGACAAGAAGACAAAAGCCTTGAGCTGGGGCTGTCACTCAGATGGCTGTGTGCTCGGCCAGTGTGCGCAAAGCCCTGGGTCGGATCCCGATCCCCATTATTGCATAAACTTAGCATGGCGGTGCACGCCTGTAATCCCAGCATGCAGGAGGTAGAGGCAGGGAGATGGAAAGTTTAAAGTCACCTGGGCTACACAGCAAGTCTGGAGCCAGGCAGAGTTACATGAGACCTGTAGGAAAAGCAGAAAAGCCAAAAAGGAAAAGGAAACTACAGTCAACCTTTGTTTCCCTTGCACAATGCCATTCCCCTAGCTAAGATGTTTTTCTCCCCTGAATTAACAGGTATTATCAAGCCAGGCAGACAAGGCCATATTCCTCAGAACAGCCAGTCACATGCACCCACCACCTACCTAGTTCTTTTAGAAAAGGGCTCACACGGCCTTGAGATCTGGGAGAAGAAAAAGCAGGCTGCTTGCTCCTGCTCGCCCCTGACGTCCTTGAGGAGAGGTTTGGTTTCTTGGCTCTTCTTGCCAAGTACACAGTGTTTTTCAAAAGGACAGAAGAGCAGGCAAATCTTCTCATCAAAGAGGCATTGACTTTTAATTTTACAAATGTGCCTCTCTCTCCCATAAGGAATAGAGAGAATTCATTAGGAGTCGTACCCTGGAGACTGAGCCCGCCTGCATGTTTCTTTCTTCTGGCTATCATATAATTATACCCCAGATTTCTGATTACAGAAACTTCCCCCCTGAACTGCTACACAGTTTTAGAACCTCTCACTTTCCCATCTCGCCTTTTCCAGGAGGTCTTTTAAAAGAGAAGAAACAGGAAACTGGTAGGTTTGGGTGGGGGCAGCAGGTCCTACCTTCATTCCTGCAAAGTACTATATCTGTAGATGGCTGGGAGAGGGGGAGTGTCCATCAGTGTCCCTAGAAAACAAGGAGCCTTTTTTAAAACTGAGACAGGGTCTCTAACCCCAGGCTGGGGGCAAGTTACTACACTAAGTGTTGGAATTACAGATATGTGCCAATTTATGGGATGCCAGGGATTGAACCCAGGACGTTATGCATGCCAGGCAAGCACTCTACCAACTGAGCTACACCTCAGGCACCCACCAGAGGAAAGTCTAATACGAGTCCTTCTTGCAGGGGGCCCCGAACCAGAAGAACTGCCCTCACAGATGAATAAAGGAGACTGAAAAGAAGTTCACATGCAGCATGCAACTTTACAGAGACCCCTGGACTGCCACGTATAGTAGCTGTGTAAATAACTCGACCCTTCTCAACCGCCCCTAGGCGCTGTTTGGCCTCTGAAACTGACACGGAATGAATTGCCCAAATCAGCAGCGGTTACTAGGAGCCTCAGCAAAATTCTTCCTTTGTGCTCGTGAAAGCAAGGCCTGTGTGAGACAAAAATCAGCCATGGTGGCCATCAAAATGGCTCAGCAAGAAAAGACGATGGCCACCAAGCCTAGCCACCTCAGTTCAATCCCTAGGGCCATCACAGTAGAGAGAGAAAAAGAACTAACTCCCAAAGATTGTCCTCTGATATCTACTCACATGGTGTGGCATGCACGGTTACACACACACACACACACACACACACACACACAAAATAAAATGTATTTTTAAAATTTTAAAAGAAATTACCCATGGTTATTTGTTCTCTGTCAAGGGGTTTTTAGAAGGGAAACCAGGAAGGGGAATAACATTTAAAATGTAAGTAAACAAAATAATCAATAAAAAAATTTTTTTAAAGGGGGCACATATAAAATTATCCCAGAGGACAAAGGGCACTGAAAACTCTGCTAATTCATGCAGGTGGCATCTGACAGAGGCTCCATTAAGCTCCCTTCAAATGCCTCCCTCTGCCCCCTCGAAGAACAGCAGGACAACAGGGGGATTGCCATATCTGCTTCCCGCACACAATCATATCCTCTCTTCTTTTCAAAAAAGGAAATGCGTCTCTTTAGCTTTCCGGTATTCATCTCCGGTGATGAACAATAGGTCGGAAATTCTGAGACTATAAACTACAGGAATTATTATTCACTCCTTGCCCTAGATGGCTCTGCGAGCTGCCGGCTGCATGTTCTGCATTCGGTGACGAAGGGCCCGTCCCAAGTGTTTTCCCAGTTCAATCAACTGTGCTAAGAACTGTCACAATAGCCCCTGACGACTGGAAAATGAAATTTGGGGTAGAATGAAAGGCTGACTTGCACTGTGACTCCTGCATGCACCTGTTCCCTCCCCCCATCGGCAAACCTTTTCATAAACCTTAATGACAAAGGAAAGGGAATGGGTTGTTTCCCAGGCTGGATAATTGCTCCTGAAATGTTGTCACAATCTTCCAAATGACTGTATTTCTTTCATGTCAGACCACTGTGGTTTCAGCACAGCGCAGGTTGGGGCTTTGTTAGGATTCTGGTCTACAGAGAGCCTTGAGAGTTTTGTTTTCTTTTGCTGTTTCAGTATTGGTTGGGGGGGGGAGTTGTTTTTGTTTTGTTTGGTTTGGTTTGGAAAAGACAAAGCAAGAACCAAATAAGTCACAGTGATAACTTATGACAGAGAAATCAACATCTGGACCAAACAGTAATAGCAGGAGTCACACTGGGGAGAGGAGGCAGTTGGTGCCAGGGAAAGAAAGGCGAGGAGAGTTATTTAAAACTGATCAAAACCCACTAGGAGTCACAATCCCATCATGGCTTCCCTTTGGAAAAGCAGTTTTCAGAAGCCCCAATTAACCTTAATTGAATTCTGCCTAAGTCATATCTGGAATTTTAATTGACTGGGAAGGTGATCATAAATCTCTGTTCATAATGTGCTTAGCCATTAGGAGATCCCCGGATGGCACACAGCCTTGCCATGCAGGGAACTGAGCTGTTCTGTAGGTGAGGCTAGGTTTCAGGTCAGAAAGCATTCGAAAGAGAAAGGTGCTCACAGGAAAGCAGCCTAAGGTTAGTTTCCATGGGGAAGTTGATTGTGAAGTTAAAGGACTCTGATGGTCAAAGGTCTCTATTGGTGGCATCAGCTTTAACGTGGTCCCAAAACACAAAGTACCAGCCCCACCACACACACACACACACACACACACACACACACACACACACACACATACACACACACACTCATAAAGACTGGAGATGTGGCTCAGTTAGGAGTGTGCTTGCCTAGAACGCACAAGGCCCAGTTCAATCCCCAGAATTCAGAAATGGTGGCCCAGGCCAATAGTCCCAGCACCGGAGAGATGGAGATCAGTTTATATTATTGACTACCTAGTGAGTTTGAGGACAACTAGGCTACATCAGACAGATAGACAGACAGACACAGAAAGAAAAAGATGAGAGATACCCAGAAGCAGAAAAACTCATCCTTCCACCATTCAGAATAAACACAGTACTATACTTTGTGATTTCTTTTCGGGGAGGTGTGATTTCGGGCGGGTGGTATTTTGTTTAACAGGGTTGCACATGATCAAGCTAACTTGGAACCTGCTAAGTAACTGAGTCTGATCCCCTGCCTCACAGCTCCCTGGGACCTGTGATCATAGGCAACGAAGCCTGACTTATTTATTTCCTCTTTTAAGCAGAGTCATCTTCAGCCCATCCCCACTTTTAAATCAAATGGCTTAGAACAGGGAACTGGCCTAGGCCTTTAAAATGACCTGAATGTCCCTATGTTAGCTTATTGGGTAAGAGTGGAAGAGCCATCAGAATAACCCAGGCACTTTCTTGGAAGTTCAAGAGCATAGGTAAAACTAACGAAAATGCCCAAGCATGTTAAAGAAAGCAACTTTCCAGCTAAATTTTGACTCGGATCCTTCTGTACTCCAAACCAACCTCCGTGTGCAGAAAAATTAAGGGTCTGAGTACCACCAATCCATCAGTCTGGCTGGCTTTTGCTGTAAGAAATGGAAGGTGTCCATGGCGACATGGCAGACACAGCCCCACATTGCCATCCTCAGTGTCCCGAGGAGTCCCCTTCATCTCCGACTTGTCTAATATATTCATTTATTATGTGTATGGGTGTTTGCCCACATGTATGTCTGTGCATCACATGTGTTCAGTGCCTTAAAGGCCAGAAGAGGGCTTCAGATCCCGACACTGGACTTAGAAATGGATATGAGCTCCCATGGGTTTCTGGGAATGAAACTAGGGTCCTTTGGAAAAGCAGCCAGTACTCTTTTTTTTTTTTTATTTTCATAACATTTTAACATTTAATAGAAACTATATACAATAACTTCACTATATCTTACATGAAGGAGCCACCACAGAATTTTACATAAATTAAAAGCAAGAATAATTAAGGAGAACCCAGACCTGTGAACTGCTTTTCTCAGTCGGTTCACTAGGAAAGGGGGTTTATATTGCCCAATGATGTGGAGCAGAGGAAAGGCTTAAATACAGCTTTAGATACGCAGCCAGTACTCTTAACCACTGAGCCATCCCTCCAGCCTCTCCCTTAATCTTTTAGGGACCTCAACTCAGGTCAAACTGAGATTTGTGACTTCAACTCTGGGAAGAGTTTCAGTAAGGGGCAGTCTATAGCAGAGCTGGAGTTCATTAAAGATATCAAGAAGACCTGAAGAGTGTGCAAGAGAACATGGACATGGGCTTCTCTAAAATTAGAGTCTCGGAAATTAAGGTGTGTCCAAATGTAGGGATTCGATCTTCCAGAGAGCTATGCTAGCATTAGCCATACACACTTGGTAGGCCTAAGCTTACATCTCATCAACTAAAGTAAGTGTGTGTGTGTGTGTGTGTGTGTGTGTGTGTGTGCGTGTGTGTGTGTGTGTGATTATAGCATAGGAAGTATTGACATCCTCGGCCTCAGTTAGAATCTGGTAAGGTAAAAGCCACCAGGAGCTACTAGAGTTACACAAGGATTTATTTAGGCCGTGTCCTTCCCCTGTAGGTGGAATTTCTAGGTAAGATGCCTGAAAATTTGAACATTTACAGCAGAGAAAAGAGATTGCACAGGATCCCTGCTCTCCCCCAGCAAGCAGCCTTCAGCGGATTCCACCCTCCCTGTCCTGAGATGTTCCCTATTTTTCTGTTCAGCTGCAAATGAATGGGTTAAGTTTTTCAGTTGTCTTGAAATCACCTGGAAATAGTTGGGAGGTATAGACTCGACCCTACAGAAGCCTCCTATGAGGAGTTACTCTTCTTTCTCATATTAAAATTTCTACTATATTCCCAGAAAAAAGTACACACATTATATATACATATGTTATATATTACATATGTGATTTTACATAATAAATATGCTTTTTATATAATATATATCATTTGTGTAATATATATACATACACGTATATATAGGTATGTGTATATATCAGATTGTTTCCCCATAGGATGGTTAGCTCCCTGTTGCTGTGATGAAACAACATGACCAAAAGCATCTTGGGAAGGGTTTATTCCGATCTTCAGTACCAGAGTGTACACTCCATAGTGACAGAGGATGGCAAAGCAGGCGGGCATGGATAGGAAGCTGGCTGCTCACATTTTATCCATACAGGAGAGGGGGGAGGGGGAGGAGGAAGAGGAGGAGGAGGAGGAGAGGGAGGGGGAGGAGGAGGAGGAGAGGCAGACAGGAGCAGCAGAAGCAGCAGCAGAAGAAGAGGACAAGGAGGAGGAAGCAGAGGAAGAAGGAGAAGAAGGAGGAGGAGGAGGAGGAGGAAGAGGAGGAGAAAGAAGAGGAGGAGGAGAAAGGCTATAAACCCACGAAGCCCTCCCCCAGCAAGACTGCACCTCCTAAGAAAACGGAGCCAAGTGGAGACCTGGTGTTCATACATGAGCCTGTGAGCGACATTCCTCATGCAAACCTCCACAAATTCCTTGCTGTTCTTTTTTTTCATTCCAGCTCTTATTCATGACATCAGTAGACACCGTGATAACTCAAAAAATCACTAATGGGTGGAACAGACATTCTCTACCCTAGCCAGGTAAAGAGATGAGCAACAAAGTGATGTTCTTGAAATTATCTTCTATTTCTCTCTATGTGTGAGCATGTACCACGGAACACGTATGGGGGTGAGACGGCAGTCAACAGCTAGTTCCCTCCTCCTGCCATGTAAATCCAGGGATGGAGCTCAGGTTTCGAGCTTGGCAGCAAGGGCTTTAACAAGAGATGCCACCCACCTAAAAATGAATTTCAAAGGAATCCTGGTGGGAGCATAAGGAAGGTCATCAGCCCCTCATCTACAGAGGCCAACCCCCGCCCTTCTCGCACTATCCCTATCCCTTCCAAGGACTACTGAGATGTCCATGGTGACATTGATCAGAAAAAAGCTGTGGAATCTGATACGGCGAAAGCTTACAGTCATTCTTCTGATTTCTAGTTCACTTTCAAAGTCATGAGAAACCCAGAGATTAGACTGAAACAGAAACTCTACACCCATCTTTCTGAAACCAGGGTGGAAAGTAAAGAGCAATGAACATTACCCTTGATCATTTTATAAAATTAAAGCTGTCTTGCTATTTCTTAACTACCTCAGCCTCTGTGTCTGTCTGTCTATCTGTCTGTCTGTCTGTCGGTCTTTTATACACATTTTAAAACCTTATCATCCAAACTACACTTTTTAAGAAGGGATACTTAGAGAGGAAAACGCCATTAAGAAAATCTAGACAGCAATTAATTTTGCCCCCTGCCTGCTGTGTAACTTTTCAAGCCTCCTTGGTAGACAGGACTGAGATTGTCAGTGACTGATGAGAGTACAGAAGAAGCCTGCAGAACAGGGCTGCATGCTAATTACCCTAATTCCCCCAATATCCCTCATTTAGAACAGAATAGCAAGGCAAACAGAAGGGATTCCATTAGTCAGTCTACCATCTACACGGAGCAAGCACCACAGGTCGACGGCAGCAGTCTGTAGCTGTTCACAGATTGGCCAGTTTCCAGGAGTGTCTCCAGTTACCTACTGAAGGTCAAATCGCAGAGCAAGGTCAGAGAGCAGACCTCACCGTGACACTACTTAAGAATAAGTATTTCCAGTTGTATCTCCAAAGTGTGGTCACTGAAGTATCTTCCTCAAATCCATCCTGGGTCCTTATTATCTCTATGGTTTCTGAACCCTTCCCAGATCTATTGAGTCACATTATTGAAAATGGCGCCAAGAACGTGCATTTGACAAGCTTCTAAGATTATGCCTGTTCTCAGCAAAGCTGAAAGAAAATCCGAGAGACTGGCAACAATTATTACCACTCATGGGAATTCTATCAAGGTAAGAAAAATGTTCTAGTTGTTCAAAGATTGAATTCAGAAGAACTGTTCCTCCACACATTTATTCCCAAGTTGACAAAATAAGGCAAATTTCTTATTTTACTCTCTTGTAGAAATCATAAGAAAAGAGGCAGGCAGATCTGAGTTCAAGGCCAACCTGGTCTACGGAGTTCTAAGACAGTCAGAGAAAACCTGTCACAAAAAAGGAAGAGAGGGGGGGGGGAAGAGGGGGGTAGGAGGGAGAGAGACAGGGAGGGAAAGGGAAGGAGAAAGGGAAGAAAGAAGGAAAGAAGAGAGAGAGAGAGAGAGAGAGAGAGAGAGAGAGAGAGAGAGAGAATGAATATGAATGTGTCCTCCAGGACTGGAAAGTCAGTCACTTACAGTAGCTGGCATAGGTCAGAGTCCCAATAGTGACAAAACAGACCACCCCCAATAAATAGTGGCTTCAGATAATAGCCACATATTTGCTTGTGATGAAGTTTGGTTGAGTGGGAGGTTGGTTGGTCTGTTTTGACCCAGCTTATGTAGGGTAAAATGATCTAGAATAGCATCTTCACATGTTTATCCTCCCTCAGCAGCCCAACCTGGGCTTCCTTACATAACAGATCCACTGCTTAGTCAGTGTCCTCTAGAGGAACAGAACTGATAGAACACATATAAACACACAGACACTTACACACACACACACACACACACACACACACACACATATGCACACACTTATGCATGCACATGGACACACAGACACGTACATACATGCACACACATGTATGCAAGCACACACATAAAGGCACAAACACATGCACACAAACACACACACACAGGAACACATACACAAATCCCTTATATGCATGTATAATATGTATGTGTCTATGTGTATATATATGTACTATATATATGATTTATTAAAATGGCATATGAGCTGTGGTCCAGCTAGTCCAACAATGGCTAGCTATGAATGAAAAATCCAAGAATCCACTAGCTTTTCAGTCCACGAGTTTGGATGTCTCAGCTGATCTTCAGTATACCCTGGAATCCTGAGGAACTGGGCTCTAATGCCGGTGAAGGAATGGACTTGCCAGCTAGAGTAAGGGCAAGCAGGTGAAGAGAGCACTCTTCTCCCATGTCCTTTATAGGCCACCAGCAGATGGTCCAGATTAAAAGTGGATCTTCCCACCTCAAATGACTTAATTAAGAAAAATCCCTCACAGGTGTACCCAGCCACTTGGGTTTTAGTTAATTCCAGATGTGGTCAAGTTGATACCAAGAATATCCATCATATCCAAACACTTATCCACTTAAAAAAAATCATCAATAAGCAGTGAACAGTAGCATATGCCTGTAAACCCATCACTTGGAGGCTGAGGCAGAAGGATTACTAATCCCAGGCCAACCTGGACTCTACAGTGATATTTGATCTCAAACATAAAGAACAAATCAATTAGTCTCCACCAACATCTAACAAAATAAAAATAAATCTATTAATCTGGTAGGCTGAGTGTGTGGCTCAGTTGGTGGGGTACATGCCTAGCACACATGAGAATGCTGAGTTGGATCCCCAGAACTGCATAAACCAGAAATGGAGAAAAAAAAAAACCTCACCTACAATTCCAGCACTCAGAAAGTAGAAGCAAGAGGAAGTTCAAGGTGAACTGGTTTTGATGGCTCAGTTAGGAAAGACACCTGCAACCAAGCCTAAGGACCTGAGTTCAGTCCCTAGAACCAACTCCTGCAAGTTGTCCTCTGACCTCTATACATAGTCCATGTGCACACCCACCCTGAAGGGTAGGAAACATAGATCGGATATGAAAACCTTTCAATGATAGATGGAGGAATTTTAAAAGAAATTGCTATTATTTAAAAAATGTGTGTGTCTATGTATGTATGTTTGTATGTATGTATGTATGTATATATGTATGTATGTTTGTATGTATTTGTGTTTGTATGAGTGTCACAACATGGACTTGGACAGAAATCAGAAGACAGTTTTGTGGAATCAGTTCTCTCCTTCTACCCTTCAGTGAGGCCATCCCTTTTGAAGACCCTTTTCAGCTATCTAAGTCACACTGATCCTTCAAGACCCTGGGCCTCCACACCCTGTCCCTGGACATATTTTACTAGCTTTTTGGTTCATTGTGTGCTATGCTATTTATAACGAACAGAAAACTTGTTTCTCAGAGTTCTGGAGTTTGGAAACTAAACCAAGGGCACTGCCATGATCGATGTCTGGTAAGGACCCAGTGGCTTCTGGCAGGCTGCACTGTCCAGATATGAAGGGCACTGTCCCTCCCATGTCATGGCACACAGAGCCCTTTTTATTTTGACAGGAATCCCCTCACCCTTAGAATCCACCTCCCACCTTCACTGCAACAGTGATAAGCTTCCCACACATGAGTCTTAGTGGGGACATTCAAATTACATCAGCTAGTATCCCCAAATCCACAACAGCCCACTGTCCTGTTCTGGAAAGCTCAGTTACCTCAGAATCACCTCTGCTGCTACATTTCTTTCTCACTCCCCAGTCCACAATCTCAAGCACTTACCCTGGTCTCTATTTTGCATTTCTAAGCTCACACACTCCTTTGTAAAACCCTGATGCCATCAACTTCTTCCCTTGTGTTTAGCCCACCACCGTATCTCTAACAGACCTTTACTCCTTTTCAGGTAAGCAGGGAGGGGGAGGCCAGAGGTGTAGCTCAGTTGGTAGATTTTGCCTAACATGCACAGACCTGGAATTGAGCCCAGCACTGTATAAACCTGGCTTGATGGCACATGCCTAGAACCCCAGCATTCAAGATGGGCTGAAAGATTAGAAGTTTAAGGTCATCCTTGCATAAAAAGTGTGTTTGAGGCCAGCCTGGGCTACACGAGACCTTGGATTGAAAGTAAAACAAAGAGGCAGAACCAACCCCTACCCTGTCAGTACACTGAGTCCACATCAGGCTATAAGGATCATGACTTTGAGTCATGATATAGCTAATAAAATAGGGCACCCCAACATGACTGTGTTTTGTTGTATTATCGTAGCTCACTACCATTTCTTCCGATACAATTTGAAGGTTGGAAAGGGTAGGAATATCACAAACTTCCCCAACTCTTCCTGTTCTTTCCTTTTCATAGGAGCTGTGGATGTGTTATCTCAGATGGATGGCATTTTGCATTTCCCTAACAGCATTTAAATTTATCTGATCACATTTTAAACTGGACTAATTTATTCAATTTACTTAATCTAACTTAATTAAATATCATCTCAACCTGATTTTATTTAACTACAATTAATGCTATTTTAAATCTATCACCGTCCAGAAGTTAGTCTGAATCAATAAAATTGGTTTGGGGCAATGCTTCCTAAAGTGTTATCCCTGGGTCAACAAAGGAATCACATAGGAACCTAGCAGCATTCAAAATTCCCAGAAACTCAAGGCAACATGCTGAGCAAAAAGAGAGTTGGAAGCACGTCTGCGTTTTCTTTAAAACAATAATTGTGTGTATGTATCTATGTAATGTATGTATGTGTATGTGTGTGTCTATCTGTCCATGTGTGTCTGAGTATCTGTATGTATGTCTGCATGTATGTATTGTGGATGTATATATGTATGTACATATGTATGTATGTGTGTATGTATGTATGTGTGTGTCTGTGTGTCCGTATGCATGTCTGCATATATGTATGTGTGGATGTATGTATGTATGTATGCATGTAAGTATGTCTTGTGTGTGTCTATATGTATGTATGTGTGTCTCTGTGTGTGTGTGTCTGTCTGTCTGTCTGCCTGCACATGTACTCATATCAAGAAGGACAGAGACAACTTTCTGGAGTCAGTTCTCTCCTTCTATCATGTGGATCCCAGGGATTGAACTAAGGTAGTTAGACTCGGCAGTCAGTACTATACCCACTAAGCCATCTTGCTGGCCCTTGGCTGGGTTTTCCAAAGCTCAGTGAGTCCAGTGCAGGCTAATAAGTAAGAACCGCAGAGAAAACCAGAGGGAATGGTTTCTAGACAAATAACTTGCTAACTCCCAAGCTGTGAGCTTTTTCCATGAACATGAACCCTTCTTGATTTACGGTTTGCAGAGATTTGCCGGAGCCCAGCAGAGCCAGCAGATGAGTACACAGGCTGGGACCCAAGTTCCATGACTGGCCGCAGTGCAGGATATGCATGAGTTTACCCTGGAACGAAGGGACAGAGATGAGTCATTGAGTGACACTGTCAGAGCCCGGTTATTTTTAGAGTTGGGATTTTGCTTCCTGAGTAAAAGAAAAGTCCAATGGGCCTAGAATACACTCAGAAGAATGCAGTATAAAGAGATGTCCGAAAATCTGTGTTTTCCCCTCACTATGGGAGATGCAGAAGCAATAAGGAGCAGACACTGGGAGGTGCAGCTCAGGCAGAGTGCGTGAGCGGCAAGCACGAGTCCTAAACCGCACACATGCACACACCGCCACCACCACCGCCGCCGCCACCACCACCACCATCATAAGTTTTAATTTCTTAATTGATATTTTATGTGTAGGGTTGTTTTGTCTGCATGTTTATATGTGTGCACCACACACATGCCTGATGCATGAGGAAGCTAGACAGGACAATGGATCTCCTAGAACTGGAGTTACAGATTGTTATGAGCCACCATGCATGTGCTGAAACCCAGGTCTTCTGGCAGAGGATCCAGTGCTCTTAGCTGCTAAGCCTCCTCTCCAGCTCCAATAAATAGGTTTTTGGTTGGTGGGTGGGTGGGTTGATTGGTTGATTGGTTGGTTGGTTGGTTGGTTGGTTGGTTCATTTGTTTGTTTTAATGATCAGAATGATAGATTGTACTCACAGTATGAGAAGCATCCACCCCCATCTAGACATATTCAAGCATTCCAGCATGGGCTAGGTACTCCCAGGCCTCAGCTGATCTGCTTAAGACAACTGCGGTGCCCACATGTACATGTGTAAGGAGACTCACATTCTCACATGTACATGTGTAAGGAGACTCACATTCTCACATGTACATGTGTAAGGAGACTCACATTGACCTTTGCAGCATCCTGCACTACGGTGCCAGGTCACTTTTCGGTGTATCACTTCTTTCACTTTTTTTTTTAATTCTTTGATACAGGGTCCCACTGTGTAGTCCAGGCTAGCCTCCAACTTGAGATCCTCCAGAATGCTGGAATTACAGGTAGATACCACAATACCTGACACTAAAAAACACAAAACAACAAAACCCCTGGACTATCCTTGATGATCATGGCTAGCCTGGGTGAGGCAGAGCTGTGGCTTCTGAACAGTATATATGGTGGGCAGAGTGAAGGTGACACTCATTCTATAGGGACAGCTGTGGCCAAGTTCTTTCTCATTTAGTTTTACTGTTGTGTCTGAGTACAATGTGCACGTGGGTTAGTATATCACAATCATGCATGTAGAGGTCCGAGGGCAATTTTGTAAAATCTGTTTTCTCCATCCATCCTAACATGGGCTCTGGGACTCAAAGCCCAGCTTGTCAAGTTTGCACAGCAAGCATGTATACTCACTGAGCTGTCTCATGGATCCCGTTTTAAACTACAAGTTCTGTAACTGAAAGATTTTCAGTCATTTCTCAGAGAATCAAATTGGCAGTGAGATTGCACTGTCTTGGACATGTAGGAAAGGTTTGGAGGAGAAGAGTAAACAATGCAGGCTTCCCTGTGAGTTGCTGGTCAAGGACTCCCCCAAAACAATGCTGTCCCCACTCCACTATGCACTGTGCCCAAGGTGTATGGCCTTTGGCAACAGAGTCTTAACTTCAGGCTCTGGGAGGTAACCAGGGACAATGGCCACAGCTTCTCTGGTGGCACAAGTCACTAAAGTGTGACATTCATTGACAATTGTTGATGTATTCAAGCCATAATGTCCAGGCAATTTTAGGAATTGATTTTACAATGAGCCCCATTCCCAGTTCTACCTAATTTAAAATCTAAACCCAAGAACTTGCAAACACATTTCTAGCGACTCAAGTCTCTTTTATTATTGAAGCTCCAGGAGAGCCAGTGATGAGCTCAGTAGATAGAAGGCTAGCCCAGCCTGCTCAAGGCCCAAGGGTCAATCCCCGGCACCACAGATAAATATACAAAGAAAGCCAAAAAGAACCATTAAGAAGGTTAGGAACATATAGACTGTACATGAGACCATCTCTCAAAAAAAGTGTGTGTGTGTGTGTGTGTGTGTGTGTGTGTGTGTGTGCTATGTAGCTATGTCTATCTGTATGTGCGTATGTGTGTATCATGCATGTGTATATGTATGTATGTCCATGCACGTATATGTGTCGGTGTACCTGTGTGTATGTGTTTGTGTCTGCATGAGTATATCTCTGTGTGTTTCTGTGTGTGTGTGTGTGTGTGTGTGTGTGTGTGTGAATTCTCCAAATTCTCTGCCCTCCCTTCTCACCATTCAGATTCAAAATGACTTCACTGAGCTACCAATGGCTACATTATCAACTAAAAATTCAAGGGGTATGCAGTCAGGCAGAGTGGGCAAACCTTCATTTGTGCCACCTGCCATGCTTTGTAAAGCATGCATTCCTAAATGCACGGAGAGCTCCTGACTCAGGCTGGTGTCGTCATCCTCAGCCAAGAGTCCAGTTCCACAACAGAAAAGCTGCATTCGTGCATGGTGGCTCCCAGCAAATTCTCCCGGCTCTGGCCTTAAACAAGGACATACAGAGTTCCACCGAACAAATGAACCGCAAGAGAAAGCTTTAGGTCACTTGGCCTTCACCTAAGGCTCTCAAACTGAGGGAGGCCTCTGTGGATGCTGTCAAAACTTGAAAAATCTGTGAGTCCGTGTGCTTGTGTGGAGCTCGTGAGGAGGCTGGAAGACAATGTTGCCCCTCAAGTGTCCCTTGCCTTGTTTTTTTATTTGTTGGGGTTTTTGTTCTTGGTGTGTGTGTGTGTGTGTGTGTGTGTGTGTGTGTGTGTGTGTGCTCGCGCGCGCGCTTGTTGTTGGTGTTGTCGTTGTAGTTGTTGTTGTCATTGTCATTGTTTTGAAATAGGGTCTCACTATGTAGCCCTAACTGGACTGGAACTTGCTATGTAGGCCAGGCCGGCTTCCAACTCATAGATTGGCCTGCCTCTGTCTACTGTATATTGGGACTAAAGGTGTGTGCACAGCCTCTCCCTGGAGGTTTGATGAGTAGAAAAGACTTTATATCCTGCCCTAGGTATCTCCAAGCTAGATTGTGTCACTAGATCTTGATATCACATAATCTCCTGAGTCTCCTACATGCTGTGTAGATCAACAGAGTTGGGGGAAAGGGTGCTGTTTCTTGGCTCCTCTGTCTTCGTCAACCTTGTGGCTTGACCATCTTCCTCTTCTCACTATAAAAATTGGGATGACAACTTCACTGTGGTGGAAAAAGTCAGATCAGCACACATGCTGCCAGAAAACGTGAGGAGAAATAAAAAATATAATCTTTTTTAAATAATTTGCTGTTTTCTGGGTTGTGCGACATCCAGGATATTTTTCGAATTGTTTTAAGATGTTTCTTGGTGAACCATCAAAAACAATAAGGTTTAGGGAGTCGGACAACTTGGTTTAACTTCTTGCCTGCTCATTTACCGTGTGATTCTAGAAGATTCTCTTTGTCTCTCCCTACATCTCATCAACTGTAAAATAGAAAACACAAGAGCAGACCACAGCATCATGGTGACTGACTGCACAGGACTTATAAAAAGATTGGACCCTGGCCTGGTGCACTGTGAATGCTCAATTAATAGGAAAGTGGTCTCTCTCCACTGACCCACTGACATGTAGCCTTCGTCTCCACCCTGTAAAGTAGGAAGAGTGACACCCATCTCCGTTAGTCACTCCTCTTATGACTGTGACCAAATACCTGAGGACAGCAAGTGAAGGATTTCTTTTGACTCAGAATTTGGAGGGATGTGGTCCATCTTGGCAAAGAAGGCATGATGGCAAGAGTGAGTGGCTGGCCATGGCAAGAAGTAGGTAGAGCATGAATGTGGGCACTCACCGGCCCTTCCCTGGTTTGGTTTTGTTTCTTGTTTTGTTTCATTTTGTTCTGAAACACTAAGGTACCCAGAACTATGTCTCCTAGGTGCTTCTAGATCCAGTCAAGCTGACAATGAAGACTAAACAGAACATGGCCATACAGAATCGTAGGCTTAGAAGTAAAGTCACAGGGACTCAGTTAATAAGTTAGAATTATTGAATTATGTATCTTCAAATAACCCCTGTGATCCAATCATCCCCTCCCCTGCTTCCTCAATGAAGGGCTCTGATTGACTTATCAGAATGCCGTGGCTTGAGGCCCCTGGTTCTGGCCACACACCACACTTCAAGACCTCTCTCTGAGTCTTTAGATAGCATCTATGTCCTATCTACTTTGCGCTGCATTAAAACAGCTAACAACCTTAGGGCAGCAGAATGTCTTCCTGTTGACATTTTCTGTTATTTATAGTTTTTCCCTCTCCCTCATAAGCTTATTACACTCTATATAGAACTAAAAATATTGAGTTATGATTGGAATGTCTGGGATCTCCTCACACCTAGAATTAAAATAATACACTTGAGTCCAGAGAAGAAGTGAGTATTGATTCCATATTAGCTATCAGAGATGTTCCCTTCCCCCACAGCCAGAAATCAGCAAGGGGATCCTCCTGGCTTACCTTCTTTTTTTTTTTTTTTTTTTTTTATTAACTTGAGTATTTCTTATATACATTTCGAGTGTTATTCCCTTTCCCGGTTTCCGGGCAAACATCCCCCTCCCCCCTCCCCTTCCTTATGGGTGTTCCCCTCCCCATCCTCCCCCCATTGCCGCCCTCCCCCCAACAGTCTAGTTCACTGGGGGTTCAGTCTTAGCAGGACCCAGGGCTTCCCCTTCCACTGGTGCTCTTACTAGGATATTAATTGCTACCTATGAGGTCAGAGTCCAGGGTCAGTCCATGTATAGTCTTTAGGTAGTGGCTTAGTCCCTGGAAGCTCTGGTTGCTTGGCATTGTTGTACATATGGGGTCTCGAGCCCCTTCAAGCTCTTCCAGTTCTTTCTCTGATTCCTTCAATGGGGGTCCTGTTCTCAGTTCAGTGGTTTCTGGCTTACCTTCAAAAGCACTAGCTAAAGCCCTCAAGTGAGATCCTCCCAAGGTCATACTTGAAGGAGACTAGGAAGGATTTGGTTATCTCCCTAACCTTCGACCTCCCCCATCAGTTTACTTCACTCACTGATTCATTTGTTCGTCAGCTACTACAGCCCTGTGTTACTCTGATAGACAGTCCCCAGATGTAAGGCCAAAGCAGCCAAGATTGCCCCAAGTGCCTGGATGTGAATATTTGTTCACTAAAAAGATATAAGACCTGGAGCCAGCATGTATGGTGCTTGCTAAGCAAGCATAGAGATCTGAATTCAAGCCCCAGAACCCACATAAAGGTAGAAGGAGAGATCTAACTCCACAAAGTTGTCCTCTGACCTCCAAATACACTTCATGGAATATGTGCTTACACACATACACCATGCACATGCACATGCACTTGCACACACACACACACACACACACACACAATGTACTCACACACATAGACACACACATACCATGCATACACACATACACCATGCACATGCACATGCACGCGCACACACACACACATACACGCATATGCTATGTACTCACACACATACCATGCATACACACACACCATGCACACACATATATCATGTACAACCACACACACCATGAATATAAACACCATACACACAGAAATGCCATGCACACAGACACACAATGTACACACACACATCAAGCATATATATATATATACCATTCATATACACACACCATGCACACAGACTCACAATGTCTACACAGCATGTACACACACACCATGCACTCACACATACCCTGCATATGCACACAGTACACACACACAAACACACACACACTAACACACTTTTTAAAAACAATATAAAATGCAATTTTTTTATAGATATAAGTCCTAGAACCAAAAGAAAGAAGAAAGCAGGGAGTCGGGATGGAGAGGAAGGGACAAAGACATCAGCTCTGCCTTGCTCAGCATCCAGGTCTCTAACTGAACAGGAAGAACCCTGCCAGCTCTAGGACCCCTGTAGGACTCCAGCCCAGCAAACATTCACCTATTCTAGCAGCACGTCTCTCACGGAGGGGAAGGGACCAGTGACTGGCACCGTCCCAGTGGGGTTTTTTGAAGTCTCTTTGCAGAAGACCATTTACAGATCCAATTAGGTAGCTCTGTGGCCTCCTCCCTGCTCAGAGTATCATACTCCAGGGCCAGGTCCACAGCCCTGCTGTGTGGTCGGACCTTGATGTCCCACAGGGGCTCTAAGGACTCTGAGCATGCAGCTGCATGTCTTGATGGCCCCTCCTCCACCTGTTCCTGCAGCTGGGCTTATTCTCACACTGCAGCCAACGGAAGGGCTTCAAAGCCTGCTTCAAACAGTGTCAGAGTTGAGAATCTTTTTGTGAAACTTTACAAATTTGAGCACCGTACATATATACACATGTCTATGTGTATTTGTGCATGCATGTACACATATGTGTTATTTTTGTCTTTGTTCTCCAATCCACAATTCAAGTGTAATTTTCAAGACTCTGTCTAGACTCCCCAGAATTCTAGTACATCAAGGCTTTCAACATAACTCATGAACCAAGCTTCTCACACACACACATTTGTGAAGGCAAGTGTAAACGTCAAGTGTCTTTCTGAACTACTCTCCACTGGTTTTGTTGTTGTTTTGTTTTGTTTTGTTGTTGTTTTGTTTTGGAGACAGAGTCTCTCACTGAATGCAGAGCTGATTTGGCAAGACTAGAAACAAGTCCACGAGATCTTCCAGCTTCTCTCTCTCTCTGCCTCTCCAGCTCTGACATTACAGGCATCCACACTTGACTCTTTCGAAAGTTCTGGAGACTCCAAACTCAGATCCTCATGGCTGCTGAGATAACACTTTTGCGGCTGGGCCAGGTCCCCAACCCCTGGGTTCTCTCTGTACTCTGCCTCATGAAACACAAAAGTATCCAGGATGTTTGCCAAATGTTCCAGTTGCCAAATAAAAGGAAGACAGAGATGTGACATATAAAACAGCCATTGACTAATGACACATAACTAACTCAGTTACGCCAAGACCTTCCCAAAGCTTTTGATTTACCATGTGTAAGTATCCTACTGTCTTCATAGCCAGATACACTATTGCTGGCTCTCCCTCTGGGGCGAGAGACAACCATTAATGACTCACACCTCTCTTCCACATATTCTTGAGAGCAACATCCAACAAAAAAAAAAAAAAGAAGAAGAAGTAATGGGCAGAAATTAGAGCCGTTTTTCAGTGCCCGAGCTACAATCTCAGAGAACAAGGCTAGCCGGCTTTCAGAAGGATCAAATAGAATTTGAAAATCACCCTGTTTCATGTGGCAAGAGCTTCAAGAATATCAAACATTTCTTGCCATTTGCAAGCAAATGGGTTAGAAGATTCTTTTCCCACGATTATCTCTTCCAGAAAAGAGCAGTTTCAAACCACAGAAAATGGACGTTACCAAGAAAAATAGCCTGCTTTAGGAGGGCGAGAACAACCCTGAGATACCTGGGAAACAGAGGTGGTGTGATTTTCTTCTCCCACACGTGGAAGCTTCAAACACAGGACAAGCTCATTTCGAGCAGAAAGCTCTTTCCAAAGCACAAATATTGGGGAAAAAATAGACCAAGACATCAGCATATTCTAAACACAGCTGTGTTTGCCCAAGACTCCTGCCTGCTAGGCCATGTTTGATTTAACCTGGCAGCTCAGTGGGAGGTGAAAGGCCTCTGACTGGCCAACCTGTGACTTACCTCATCCCGTCATCATTGTTGATGTTGCATACCGAACTGACCTCTTATTAAATGTTACAGCCAATGAACAGGTCTTAATAATCTTTTGCGTTTTCACACTAAATGTGTTTTCAGATGGCTGTCATTTGTATTCATTTCCAAGGGACCAAGATGCCAGCCACCTGCTCTGAGTATGACAAAATGCTCCGCTAGGGGACATTGCTGCCCTTCCCAACCCCAAACACATGAGCCGCAACTGTCCCCAGGAGAATGTGTCCACTAGGTCTGGGATACAGGATGTAGGACTGCCAAGCAGTTCAGAGGATGGTTTTAAGGCTTCAGAGTAACCTGAGATGAGGGACCACAAAGTCACGGAAGTGTAAAGCACCCGGTTGTCTTCAGAATAAGGAGCGGGTACCCTGGCTGCACTGGTTATCTTAGCCTGCATCGGGAGCCTAGGAAACAGAGAGCACAGTGTCAGCCCATCCCTAGTTAGGGCCCTGAGGGTAAAACCGGCTGAGCATCAGCATCCTGTAGATAACAACAGAAGCCATTATCTCTCCCTGGCT
This sequence comes from Rattus norvegicus, assembly GCF_021556685.1. Lineage (NCBI taxonomy): Eukaryota > Metazoa > Chordata > Mammalia > Rodentia > Muridae > Rattus > Rattus norvegicus. Next base: position 136,441,898 of record NC_141535.1, read on the forward strand.
GGGCTGCCAAGTGCAGGGGCCAGGATTGCCTGGTGTTTGTGGTTTCCATGGCAGCACCTGTTTCAGTTCTAGCGGGCAAAGCAGACAGAGAGGACAGGATCAACAACCTGAGTCCCGAGCCTCGAGCTCTCAGCAGGCTTTGCCCTTTTGGAGTCAGGGGTGGGGGTGGAGATGGATGCTCTCCAAGAGGTGACTGGAAACTAACAGCTCCTTCAATCAAGCTCAGCAGCTTCGTGAGCACTGTCACCCACCCAAGGTCACCACTCTGCCTCATTTCCCACAACTCTAGAAGGGGCTGTTAAACTGGGAGAGACCCACAGACAGGGTCTAACGGCATCTTCTGTTTGGAACTTTTTGAAGCCTTTCCCCTCGCTCACCTGGCCAGGGAGGCACTATGTTTCGTTTGTTTTGGTTTTGGTTTTGGTTTTTGACACAGGGCTTCTCCCATGTAGCCCTAGCTGTTCTGAAACTGTCTCTGTAGGGCAAGCTTAACTCAAACTCAGAGATCTGCCCGCCGCTGTCTCTCAAGTGCTGGGATTAAAGGTGGATGCCACCACCTGGCTACGAACAACTGCTATTGCTACTAAGAGGAGAAAAGCCTTGGTTCCAGCCTTAAGTGCTAGTCAGTGCACAGTCAATCTAATTGCCTACCATTTTCCTTCTGACCTGTTGGATAGAAACCAAACTAGTCATCTTAGAATACAAAACGTCCTGGAAATTCCTTGTTTCAAAGTATGATTTATTTAGAGTGTGTGTGAGTGTGTGTGTGTGTGTGTGTGTGTGTGTGTGTGTGCACCTGTGCAGTTTAGCAGATAGTTAAATTGATCCCCCTGTCTCTGCTTCCTCAGACCTGGGATTACGGGCAATGTGCTGCTGCCACACCCAGATTTTTATGTGGGTGCTGGGGACCCCATACCCAGGTCCTGTGCTTTCCTGCTGAGCCGTCTCCCCAGTCCCTTACTTTAAAGATTCCTAACGATGGTCAAGCCTTCACACTGCCAAGTAAGACAGAATTCTCTTTGAGTTGGTGAGAGATTATAAAACCAGATTAAGGATGAGAGGTCACAAACTCCAAACCCCAACCACAAACTCAAACCTGAGTGACTGCTTTTGTTTCCTGATCAGTGTAGACTTGGGGTACTTAATGCAAATATGTCCTGGCTGCCCCCCTCCTTCCTGTTCTGTGTGGTTCTATGTCAGCATATGGGTGAAGCCAGATACAACCAAAACTCAAAGCCACTCCCTACATGAATATGTGCATGAGTCTCTCTAAACTAATAGCCTTAAATGCTTTGGTCCTTTAAAAGCTTTTATTTGGGGGGCTATATATATTCAGCTAGGTCTAAATGTCAAAATTAAAAGGGATTGGAAGACAGAGCCAATATGGAAGGAAGGAATTGCAAAAATCCACTTATTGAACCCAGCAAGGTAAACACAGGACAGATGTCTGAAGAATTGATTTTAGCTTTGATCAAAAGTCAGACTTCATTGATCTTTGTTTCTCCAAATCACGAGCAGTTGCCAGGCATACTCTAGGTACTCATAATTATGTGTTGAATTAATGATGTGTCCCGAGCTCCGCATCAGAATAAAGGGTCTGGAATGGAGTTGTACGGCTGAGGCTCTTGCTGCTTGACTCCTGACCCCTCCTGCAGAGTCCTGGTGGGGAGCCCAGACACTAAGCACCCTGATTTCTTAGGTCATTGTCCTGTTGCTGCAGCAAACAAGGCAGGGCACGCCTTGAGGGGGAAAGAAGCAACAATTTCTACCCTCTGTTCTGAGACTAGGTGAGGGCTTACTCTTCCTAATTATGAGCTGAAAACAGAGCTGCTTCTGTCTCTGCAATCCCTCAGGAAACAAACCTGTCACCATCCACGCCGTCTCTCTGTTCGTGTGCAGCCCTGGGTCGAGCTGGCACAAAGTACACTCAAGGTTGATTCAGTAGAAGAAAATAAAATATAACAAAAAGATTCCATCCCCCTAGTTGACAGTTCAATGTTAACCGTCACAGAAAAACTTAATAACTTCCGTGCACTACCCTAAGCATGCTATTTAACATCTAATTTACTCTCCAGACTTATAAAATGTACAACGCTCAGAGAGGCAAAGTTGCTTGCCCGGGATCACACAGCTAGCAAGAGCTGGAGCCAAATCTGAAATGAGGTCTGGCTGACTGAGTTCCAGCCGCGCTCTTTCCCGTCACATTAAGCTGTTCCCTCCAGCCTAAGGCGAGAGACACTGCTCGCTGTATAAATGATAAATGAGTCCACAGAAGTGTTGTAACTGCCACTTCCAGACAGGCAGGAGGGAAAAGAGAATTTGAAGTGCTGACGATCTTCTTCAATGTTTCTGGATAGGCAAAACACGGGTTTTAAATATAAAAAAAAAAAAAAAAACCTACAGGGACCAGAATGAAACAACTTATTCTATCCAGTCCTCAGTCAGTTCTCCAGAAAGGTAAACGTTAATCAGATCTTCAAGTATCTTCCAGTCTTCCTTTATGCAAATACAGTGTGTGAATATGTGTGTGAGGTGTGTGTGTGTGTGCGCATGCCGGTGCGTGTGTGTGTGCCCGTGCGCGTGTTTGTGTATGAAGACAGTCTCGTGTAGCTGAGCCTGGCCTTGAATTCACTGAGACTTACTTACCTAGATCCTCCTGCTTCCACCTCTCGAGTGGCAGGATTACGGCATTTGCCACCGCAGTGCGTTCTAGTATTGTTCTGTACCTTCCTGGTTTTCCCCATTTCCTCTTTCATTTATGCAAAGACTGGTCAGTCAGTCCTTCCATGCCCATTCCCAGGGACCGTCATTATCTTCTGTTCTATGCTGTACCATAGCTCGGATGCCACCGTACTGATGCACTTAGAGCTTAGCCGGTTAAACAGTAATGAGCAGTTAATCGTTTCTGATCTTTTGCCATTAAGTACTGTGGTGGGAAAAGAAAAGCTTAAGTCCGGGCATGGAGCACATGCTTTTAATTCTAGCATCCATGAGACACAGCCATGCAGATCTCTGAGTTCAAGGTCAATCTACACAACAAGTTCCAGGACTGCCAAGCTTAGGCGGTGAAGGATCTGGAAAACAGAAAGCTGGGGCTATGTTTCAACTCCAGCAAGCAGCATAACCCAGCAGTTTCAGGCATGTGTCTCTGGCTTTAGAGTCAAGAATAGGGGTTGGGGATTTAGCTCAGCGGTAGAGCGCTTGCCTATCGAGTGCAAGGTCCTGGGTTCGGTCCCCAGCTCCGAAAAAAAGAAAAAAGAAAAAAAATAGAGTCAAGAATAGAAGGGTTACTGGGCCAATAGATGCTGGCTAGTTGGAACTAAGAAATGAGCAGTGATTAAGAAGAAACCAGCATCGCTGGGATGAATTCTTCTGGGAAGTGTTTTCTGAGAGCACAAAGAAGCTGTGTTCTAGAGATAGCCAAAGTTGTACCTCATGCTGCAGCTGGACTTGGTAATGTGTAAGAGTCACCCAACTGGTACTGGTTTTGAAGGCATGGAGGGGTCATGAAGAGCAACTGAGGCCTTGGCACTGTGAAAGGCCATGGAAAGCCACTCATAAAGGTGCAGCCTCAGTTGCAGTTGATGGCCCAGGACTGGAGGGCTCATACAAAGAAGTTGAGGCTTGACACCATGAAGAAAGCCTATGAGAGGCTATTGGCGAAGCCTAGTTGCAGCAGAAGTCTCCATCGAATTGGAGACACCAGTACCATGGGATGATCACCAAGAACAGTGGAATGGAGTCAACCTGAGCTTACAGTGATAGAGAGGGCAAAGCTGGAGAAATGACACCAGCCCTTTGGAGGTGCCCAGAAGACCACGTGTAGATCCCAGACATTGGAAGCTATAACACTAAAGTTGCTATGGGGACCCCAAGATTCCAGAGCCATGAGATACCTGCCAAGGAAAGCTGCTGACAGGGAGTGAAACCAGCCCAGGAGAAAGACGTTTACTGCAGACAAGGACAATGAAATGAGTTGGACATCTGCACTTTGACATCAGACATGGAGATGCAAAGTTTGGAGTTTGCCCGGAGTTTTTGGGTCTTGTTTGGTCCAGTATCTCCTCACTATGACATTTTGTAATAGTAATGTATATCGTGTAATGTTGAAGGTATGTGATCTGATTTTGATTTTATAGAGGATTACAGTTAAGTGACTGAATGAATCTCAGAAAAAACTTAGGACTTTTAACATCGTTAAAACTGCTATAGACTATACGAACTTCTGAAGTTGGAATAAATGTATTTTGCATTATACTATGTTTAGGTACGGCCGCCATAGACTCATGTGTTTGAACAAGCCTATGGGGGCCAGGGAATATATTGTGGTTTGAATACGCTTATCCCAGGGAATGGCACTACTAGGAGGTATGGCCTTTTGGAGTAGGTGTGACCTGTGGGGGCTGGGCTTTGAGAACCTCCTCCTAGCCGCCTGGAAGACAATCTGCTCCTGACTTCCTTTCTCAGCTCCTCCAGCTCCATGCCTGTCTGGACATTGCCAGCTTTCAGCCTTGAAGACAATGGACTGAACCTCTGAACCTGTAAGCCAGCCCCAATTAAATGTTGTCCTTATAAGAGTTGCCATGGTCATGGTGTCTCCTCACAGCAGTAAAACCCTAAGACAAGTACTATGTTACAGTGGATAGTAGACTATTCTACACATGCACCAGTCTACCTATATAATAAACTTCATTCACAGATGACTGGATAAAAAGGTGACTGTTTGCTAAAGATGGCCATTGGCAGTTTACACCCATAAGAGAGGTACCAACAGGCATTTTACTAGCAGTACAGAATAGAGTCTGTTTCCCAGAGCCCTTAACAGTCAGCATACGTCAAGGCTTTGAGTTCATACCTGAGCTAAACCACTTATTTGTTCCATATGTTATTAATTTTTTTACATTTAAGTGACTATTTTATTTCTTTTCAAAGAATTCTATTTCATGTGCCTTGACCCACTTCTTTTCTGGTCCTGTAGTTTCTTTTATTAAATAAAAAAGCGCCGAAGCTTAGAGTACAAGAAAGCAAGTTATGAAACACAGCCATATGTGTTGACCAGGACTAAAATCCAATTCCTTCTCCTCCAGAGCCTGCACATGTATACATGTAGCCACCAACATGTATACTCTTGTATTGTTTACTTTCTTACTGTTGGTTTAGGTTTAGGGTTAGTGATAATGTTCGTTTTAGAGACAAAGTCAAGAGTAGCCCAGGCTAGCCATAGCTGAGACTGGACTCGAACTCTTGATCCTCCAGTCACCACCTTCCAAGTGCTAAGATTTACAGACATGTGACACCATGCCCATACTGTTTTTCAAAAGAACTGTCAATAGAGTTGTCTATTGAGGAGGGGTGCAAAATGAGATTTCAGTTGTCCTTTTATATGTTTTAATAAATTTGACATAAGAGATTGAATTAGTCAGAATTCTCCAGGGAGGCAGAACCAACCAATGGGACAATGATGCAAAGATGGATGGAGAAAAACATGATACTGTAAGAGCAGGTTTACTAGAGGGATTGACACACAAGTAGAGAGGCTAAGAAGTCCCCTTATGGGCCATTGAAAAGCTTACAACCTAGAACACCAGAACCATGGCTAAGTCCCAGGTGAAAAGCCAAAGATCTAAGGATATCAATGGCACAGCTCTCAGACCAGGCTGAAAACCTGGGCGCAAGGCCGCTGATATACTCTCCAGCCTACACAGAAGTCAAGCGGTCCCGGTCATTAAAAGGGCATCTCATCACCAGAGAGAAGAGTAGCCTGGAGAAGGAAGATCAACTTTGTACTGGCTGGTTTTGTGTGTCAACTTGACACAAGCTGGAGTTATCACAGAGAAAGGAGCCTCAGTTGAGGAAATGCCTCCATGAGACCCAGCTGTAAGGCATTTTCTCAACTAGTGATCAAGGGGGAGGACCCAGCCCATTGAGGGTGGTGCCGACCCTGGGCTGGTAGTCTTGGGTTCTATAAGACAGCAAGCTGAGCAAGCCAGGGGAAGCAAGCCAGTAAGTAACATCCCTCCACAGCCTCTGCATCAGCTCCTGCTTCCTGCCCTGTTTGAGTTCCAGTCCTGACTTCCTTTGGTGATGAACAGCAATGTGGAAGTGTAAGCTGAATAAACCCTTTCCTCCCCAACTTGCTTCTTGGTCGTGATGTTTGCGCAGGGATAGAGACCCTGACTGAGACAGCCTTCTTCCATCTTTCTTGCTCTATCACTCCTACCAGCCAGTTGAATGGCATCCACAAGACAATGACAAACTTGCTTATCAGTCCTCACATGCAAATCTCCTACAGCATCTTTCACAAGCTCACCCACAAGCCTTACACCTCAGCAGACACCTAAAAATAACCATCTCAAACACCCAATCTATGTAAGTTCCATCAAACTCATGTTTGTGATAACTCTTTTAAAGCAACGTTGGGAATGACCGGAAGACACTTTTAAGGCTGATCTTCTACAGTCCCTAACGTCAGCTGGCTTGAACCCACGGGTTTTATTGGTTTGGGGATAGTATTCCAGGAATACTACATAGACCTTCATTTAAAAGGCATGCACTCTTGGGCCAGAGAGATGGATCAGAGGGTAAAGGTTATTATAACCAAGCCTGGTGAACTGGGTTCTTTATCTGGGACCCATATGAGAGAAGAATAGAACCAATTAATTTAGCCTCCACATAAGTACCTTGGCACATGTCCCCACACATACATACATACATACATACATGCAGACAGACAGACAGACATGCATGCCTACATATATACGTGCAAAAATGAATAAATACAGTGAAAATTAATACAAAGCGATTCTAATTACGAAGGACCTATAGCCCACGCACACAAAGTGTCGAAGGATCACATTAAAAACCGATGTCTTTACTCCATCCAGCTGTCTGAAAATGAGAACAACACTAACGTGTCAAGAAGACGCGCCCATGGTGTGTTCTTTAGTTCTGCACTGTTGTCACACTTTTCTTTAAAGGTAGAAAAACAAGGGGCTGATGAGATGGATAAAGTGGAGTAGGAACAGATCGCCTTTAGAAAAGGCCTTGGTTGCAGGAGAGCTGGCTGCTCCAGGACAGAGACTGGGGACTTTCTATCTTAGTCAGGACTTTCCAAGCCCCAGTTAAAATGAGCAGGCCAAAGCAGGATGTTGCAGCGTAAGCAAACCCATCCTGGGACTTTGGAACTTTAGGGCAGAAGCATTTTCCTCTGGAAGATGTGAAAGGAAAGTTATTTTCATTACTAAGAGAAAAGCCAAAGGGAAATAAAGCCTTTGAAAGTAAAGGGAGGCTTCACAGAGTCCTGATGACTGTGTACCTTTGAATCAACCTCTCATAAAGCCCAGTTTACCTACAGACATTCAGAGACACATGTCTGCCAGTCTCAGAGAGGCTGAGACTGGCGGTGCGCACCTTTAATCCCAGCATTCTAGAAGTGATACGGAAGGCTGGGGGCGGGGAGGGGGTCACATTTGAGACGGACCTGAAGGACACTAGGAAACTGAGTGTGAGAAAAAGTTGGTGAGCTTGTTCCAGGAGGAAGCCATCTGTGCAGAGGCAAGAACGCCCTGCAGGTCCTCCCACTGGTTTTATGGACCTGGCCTTCTGCTCCTCTGACTCAGGTCAACCTATTTCTAAAGCTTGCCATAACAAACCAGGAAATTCAATTCCATTGCGATTAATGCTGCCTTTCTAACCGAGTTTAGAATTTATTCCAAATAGAAGCAAGTTCCGTTGTAGGTACTCTGACAAATTTATCTCTAAGACAAAGGTCTTAAAGATGGGGGCTAGACACACGGTCCAGTGCTTACCTGGGAAGCATAAAGGCTCCAGGTTCGATGCCCAGTACTGAAGGAAGAAAAGCAAAGCAAAGAAAAAGATTCGAGCTGATACCAATTGAACAGGAAATTCCCTTGACAACCAAGAATCTCCATCATAGGGAGTAAAGGTGCTTTCTGGCAAGCCTAAGGACCCAAGTTCAATTCCTGTAACCCACGTGGTGGGAGAAGATGACTGACTGCTGAAAGCTGTCCTCTGACCTCCATGTGAGTGCCATGGGATGCCCATGCACATACACAGATTAAAAAATACATTTGACACAGAGAGCACCATTTATCTTTCTGAGTCTCCAGGAGCATCCATTTTCCTGAACATGTTAATATTATGGTTTCACACACACACTTTCATTTTCCTTTTCCGGTCATCTGTGGTTCTGACATGTAAGCCTCTTAGCTCTTGTGACCAATGCAGCAATAAACACCAACATGAGGTTCTCTAGGGTGTGTTAACTGATATGACATCATTGATCACGTTAGTTCAATTTTCAGCGTCTAAAGAATCTGCACACTGACTTCCACAGTGACTATAGTGTTCACATTCCAGACACTTGTGTAGACGGCTCTAGCTGAGGAGACGTCTAACCAAGCTGTAGAGCAACTATCTGCTTCTTCCTAATAGCTTGTAGAGAAGATGAAGAAGAGAAAGGAAGAGTCACTAAGTGAAAAAGAGCCAGAACTTAAAGATTTGGGGGAAAAAAATCTCAGGCTGTCCTTATTCCAAATAATAATGAAGAACAAATTGAGAAACCTCTTCAGAAGGCTGGAGAGATGGCTCAGTGGTTAAGAGCACTGACTGCTCTTCCAGAGGTCCTGAGTTCAAAACCCAGCAACCACAGGGTGGCTCACAACCACCTGTAAAGGGATCCGATGCCCTTTTCTGGTGTGTCTGAAGTGTACTCATATATAATAAATAAAAATATCTTTAAAAAGAGAGAGAGAGGAAACCTTGTCACAAAGATAACTAAGGAGGTGGCTAAGTGACCTTTCTGTGGGGATGAATGTGGCTTTGAAGTGCGCCCTACAAAAGAAACTCTGAGGAATACAGACAGGGTGAAATGAAGGAAGGCTAATGACTCCTGAGATCCAAGCCTTGGCCACAGAGCTGTGTGCTGCTCTTCATGGTTGCCCCTTCGGTTTCAAACTATATGTAGGAGGGGGAGGTGAGCGGAGGAGAGGAGGTGACATCCACTGCCTAGCTTTCAACAGGCTACATGACCTGCTGTGAGTGGCAGAGGTGGCTGCCCAGAGCACTCACTTTGCTGCTCTCTCTGCTTCTCTACTACAGACTTTGAAGAAACAAGAAGCTAAGTTGAAGAGGGCTGTGTGGCCAGGGTTTGCAGTTGGCCCAGAAATGCTATGGGCTGCTTCTGGCCAAGAGCTAGCAAAGAACTCAAGGACACCCTGGCTTCAAAGCCCAGAGTCCATGTGGTGGAATGAGAGAGTCAACTTTGTAGATGTCCTCTGATGTCCACACGCATACACAAAAATAATAAGTAATCTTTAAAAACAAGAAAGAAAGCAGAAAAAGCATCTGAGAGGAGGAGGGGAACCAGCAAGAGATGCATAGTGGGTAAGGGAAGAAGACAGTAAGTGAGAGAAATGAGTAAGAAAATAAAATGAGGGGTTGGGGATTTAGCTGAGTGGTAGAGCGCTTGCCTAGCAAGCGCAAGGCCCTGGGTTCGGTCCCCAGGTCCAAAAAAGAAGAAAAAGAAAAAAAAAGAGAAAATAAAATGATGTGTGTGTGTGTGTGTGTGTGTGTGTGTGTGTAATACCTATGCTCACTTAAAAAACAATTTACTAGGCTCCTCAGTTAAATATCCAATTCTGTTGCTTGTGAGTCCTGCCTTCCACCAAGCATCAGAACATGAAACAATTCTGCCCAAAGCACTTGCCTTTGTAAAGGGATCCCCCTTTCCACTGTCGATGACATACTGCTCCTTTCGTCCACCTGAGATGTCACCAAAATGACCTTTCCTATCCTTATTCTCACCAACATCTTATTCGTGATCCCTTATGAATTTCCTAAGAAACCTGACGCTTCCTCTAGAGATAACTCCCTGTCTTTCTGAGCCCTTCTCGGCTTTTCTGAGCATACACCTTGCTCTCAGTTCAAGGTCTCTTCCACAAGTTTAGATGTCTGTTAGAGCCACACTCTACTTCTTATTGCTGATTTTGCTTCAGTCCGCTTAGAGCATCACAACAAAAATCCATTGCCTGGGAGCAATGAGATGGTTTAGTGAGCAAATGTGCTTGCCTCTGAGCCTGGCAATTCTAGCCCCAGAACTAACATGGGAGACAGGGAAAACTGACTCCGGTAAGTTGCCCTCTGACCTCCAGATGTGCACCATGACATGTGCACCATGACACGTGAGCATGCACTCACAGAGGCGCGCGCGCACACACACATACATACACACACACAAACACACACACATACACACACACAAACACACACAAACACAGTGATACAAACTATTTTTAAAAGTTAAATTTCAAAACCCAACAGACTGAGAAGCTGAAAGGACAGAAACACCTTTCACAGCTCGAGAAAATTGGAGTCCAAGATTAAACCCCGGCTTGTAGACAGCCCCGCATCCTCACATATAAAAGAAAGCAAGTTGAGTGTGTCCTAGTGTTCTATTGCAGTGAAAAGATGCCATAGCCACGGCAACTCTGATAAAGGAAACCAAGGCTGGCTTATGGCTTCAGAGGTTTAGTCCATTCTGATCATGCCAAGGAGCATGACAGCGTGCAAGCAGACATGATGCTGGAGAAGCAGCTAAGAGTTCTAAATCTGGACCTGTGAGCAGCAGAAAGACAGGAAGAAGCACTACGCCTGTTTCAGTCTTTTGACATCTCAAAGCCCGCCCCCAGTGACAGACTTCCTCCAACAAGGCTATGCCAACTCCTATTGGAATGTTCCCCAACAAGGACACACCTCCTAATCCTTCTAACTAGTGCCATTCCCTGATAACACATGCTAATATATGAGCCTATGGGAGCCATTCTTATTCAACCTCCTGTCCCCCCATAGGCTTATAGCCTTTTCATAATGCAAAACTGAATTCAGTCCAACTTCCAAAGTCCCAATGGTCTATAACAGTCTCAACATTATTTAAAAGTCCAAAGTCTCTTCTGAGACTCATGGCAGTCTCTTACCTGTAACTCCTGTAAAACTCAAAATCAAAAGACAGATCACATACTTCCCACATACGTTGGCACAGAATATACATTACCATCCCAAAAGGGAGCACAGTGAGGAAATACTGGACCAAAGCAAGACTGGCAACCAGCTGGGAAAATTCCAAACTCTCCATCTCCATGTCTGATGTCAAAGCGCTCTTCAGATCTCCAACTCCCTTTAGCCTTGTTGACTGCAGCACACTTCATTCTCTCTGGCTGATACCACTCCCTGTTAGCAGCTTTTCTCAGCAACTCGACTCGGACATCCCTTGACTTGGACAACTCCAACATCTTAGAGTCTCCAAGGGAATCCGGGCTTCACCTCAACAGCTTTATACAATGGCTTCTCAGAGCCTCTATGCAGGGACATCCATGACACAAGCCTGTGCTCAGAGGTTTTCCTTAGAGGAAGATTCCATAACCCCTTTTTTGCATCCTTGACTCTAAAGCCAAAATCTCTTGGCTGAAGCTTCCTAATTCTATTACTTGCAGGGGCTGGAACGTGTCCCCCTCACTCAAGTACATCGTCACCAGTTTTTTGCTTCTCGTGGTTTTCTTACTGCTTAAGCCTTTCTTCAGTTCCTTTCCACAAGTTGGAAAGTTAGCTGAGTAGAGTCTTGCCCTGAGGTCACCACTCCATTTCTTCCATTTAACGTCAGGTTTTTCTTTAAACTTTTTATCTCCTTGAACACAGGACTTAACTATATTACACAACCTGGGGCTCCTTTTCTTCTCAAACTGTACCTTTTGTATATGATCTTGATCAACTTGCTCCTCTTCATTATAGATCTGCATAAGAATGGCCACTAATAACCACACAGCAGAGTCAATATTAGGCTGTCTTAAAATCTCCTCTGCCCCGACAGGAGCCAGATGTAGATCGCTCCTGAGAGGCACAGCCAGAATACAGCAAATACAGAGGCGAATGCCAGCAGCAAACCACTGAACTGAGAATAGGACCCCCGTTGAAGGAATCAGAGAAAGAACTGGAAGAGCTTGAAGGGGCTCGAGACCCCATATGTACAACAATGCCAAGCAACCAGAGCTTCCAGGGACTAAGCCACTACCTAAAGACTATACATGGACTGACCCTGGACTCTGACCTCATAGGTAGCAATGAATATCCTAGTAAGAGCACCAGTGGAAGGGGAAGCCCTGGGTCCTGCTAAGACTGAACCCCCAGTGAACTAGACTGTTGGGGGGAGGGCGGCAATGGGGGGAGGGTTGGGAGGGGAACACCCATAAGGAAGGGGAGGAGGGAGGGGGATGTTTGCCCGGATACCGGGAAAGGGAATAACACTCGAAATGTATATAAGAAATACTCAAGTTAATAAAAAAAAAAAAAAAATCTCCTCTGCCAAAGCCGCCAATCCAAAACAAGTGGTTTTTTTGTTTTTTGTTGTTGTTGTTTTTTGTTTTTTGTTTTTTTTTTGGACAAAGGCAGAAAGCAGCCACATTCTTTGGCAAAATATCACAAGAATGAATTCTAAGTCACTTACTAGTATTCTTCCCCTCTGAGACCTCTTCAGCTAGGCTGTCGTAATGTATACTGCTCTCAGAACCTCTGTCTCTCACACGCCTACTAGTATAGCCTAATAAACCCTGTTTAGAACATTCCATTGCTTTTCTAATCAAAAGTCCCAAAGTCCACAGTCTCTCAACAAGCATCATGGTCAGGTCTGTCATGATAATATCCCATTTCTGGTATCAGTTTCTGTTTGAGTCATTGTTCTGTTTCTGTAGAGAGACACTATGACCACATCCACTCTTATAAAGGAACACAAAGTCCTTCCTCTTATTATAGGGACATAAAGCCTACCCTTCTCGTTTTACCTAAGCCTACTTGCCTCCAGCCAGCAGTGGGATAGGGTTTAAGTGGATCTACCTCAAGGTCTATTTGATGGAAGGCTTGATCCACTTTGTTGTATTGGAGGTAGCAGAACCCTTCAGAGACAGAGCCTACAGAATGTTGTTGGGGGTGGTCTACAGTACAGACACGGTGTGACTACTTGGCTTGCTCCCACATCCCTCTATATGTACCAGGAGGCAATATAACCGAGGAGGCAACCTCCATATAAAGTCTGCACAGCGTCACTGGGACTGTCAGCCTCTAAAACTAAGCTAACCAGACCTCTTCTTCATACATGCCTTTTCTCAGTATTTTCTTATGGTGACAAAAACAAAAGTACCACACTTCCAACAGCCCTATTTATAAATATTACCGGGGGCATGAGGAGCTCAACACAGTGCTTTTGGGGAGACACGGACATCCAGTCTGTGCCCTCAATGTAAGTGCAATGATGCTTACAGTCTACCCAGGCATCTATGACAAAGTTACAGACAAGGCAGCTTAAGCAAAAGAAAGCATTTCTCTTACAGCTCTGGGGGCCGGTAGCCCAAGAACAAACTGATTTCGCCCTACCTCGCAGATGGCTACGTTCAGATAGAAAAATCCCTTTTTTCACATCTAGCATCTATTCCTCACCTTAAAATAGTAGCAAATAGTAGTCGTATAAGTGATGGCAGCACAGGCCTTTAATCCCAGCCCTCTGAGGGCAAAAGAGGGTGGATCTCTGAGTTTGAGGCCAGCCTGGTCTACAGAGCAAGTTCCAGGACAGCCAGGTTTGTATTAGAAAAAAGAAATTGGATGATGGCCCACTGAGGGTTGGGTATGATGCCTGTAACACAGGTCAGGAAGATCATGAGTCTAAGACTAGTAGTCTAGGCCACATAATGGATTCAAGACCAGCCTGGGCCTAGTGAGTTCCAAGCCAACATGGGCTACTGATACTGAATAAGTCCTTGATTCAAAAACTCCAGAAGAGAGGGATGAAGGTGCCCAGCTGAGGCGGACTCAGGCACCATTCTTAGGCCTAACCTTAATTACCCCCTTAATGGCCTATTTGGGGGATGAAGGCCAGAGATTGAGCCTCTAGAGTCTCAATTCTTCTATCACGGTACACCCAGCCTGTGTTTAAATACTGTCACAGGGCCCCCGGGCAGTGTCGGCCCACACCTTTAATCCCAGCACTCAGGAGATAGAGGCGGGCGTCTTCGTGAGTTCTATGAGGCCAGACTAGTCTATAGAGTGAGTTCCAGGGCAGCCACAGCTACACAGAGAAACCCTGTCTTGGGGATCAGGGGTTGGGGTGGAGGCAATAAACTTTATGGACTGGAGAGACGTCTCAGTGATGAAGAGCACTGGTTGCCCTTCCAGAGGACCCAGGTTCAATTCCCAGCACCCACAAGGAAGCTGACGACAGTCTGTAACTCCAGTTCCAGGGATCTGACACCCTCACACCTGTTCACACACAATTTTTTTTTTCCGGAGCTGGGAACCGAACCCAGGGCCTTGTGCTTGCTAGGCAAGCGCTCTACCACTGAGCTAAATCCCCAACCCCCACACAATTTTTTTTAATGCTGCTGCACTGGCAGTTAGAGGCTTCGACGTACAGATTCTGAGAGACAGTTCAATCCCTAACAGTGACATGCCTTCACCGGATACAGCGACATCGCCAGGCAGCAAGACACCGTGAGCACAGGGGGCCTTTCTCATTTGCCTGTTTCCTGTCATACCTGCTATCACTGGAGGCTTTTATCCCGAGTGCGTTCACAGGGCCTGCATATGCATGTGTATCTGTGTGTGGTACAAGCTCCGAGGCCTTGTAGCAGAGATGATCTATCCCCGCTGAAGAGAAATGACAGTGAGAATGAGAAGAAGGAGCCAATTTGTCACTTAATGCAAGGCCTGATTGTGCTGCGGCAGGAGCCTCACACTGGGATTGATTACAAACAAGATGACATTTCCCTGTGGGCCGCCTCACGCATTATTATAAATAAATACCACTCACTTTAGCATCTGCATGGCCATCGATCGAGAATGCATTCTGCTCTCGGTGCCTTGGGTTCACAGTAAATATCCCAGGGACCACAACGGCCTTTCTTCAATGTGTAGGAGGAACGTTGCTTCCCGGGAGACAGTTTCATAAAGTGGGGGCTGTCACTCAAGTCCGTGAGAAAGGAAAACGCACGCAGAGTTGAACTGACCCTGGGAGTTCATTTCCAAGAAACCTTCGCCTTCAGCTGTGGTGGGGACTTTCTTCCAAAGGCTCTGGCAGATGGACAAGGGCCTGGGCACACGTGAGCCCAACTCTCACGAGGACCCCTGGGCTCCACAGTGAGAGCTTGCCTCTAAGGAGAGAAGAACATACAGCCTATAGCCCCTCAGCTGTCTGGGGGCCGTTTGGGTTTGTTTGGGTTTTTTTTTTAATTATTATCATTTTTTATATTTCACACCAGCCCAAGAGAATCAGTTATTTTCTGGGAGTGTTTCCTGGGGAAAAAAAATCACAGCAGGATTTTCAAGATGGAAATAAATCTGTTAAATTTCGAATATCTCTTTGCCCTTGCCCTGACTGCTCCAAATCTGTCATCTTATGAGTTTCAAATAAATAAGTTATTTTAACCAACAAAATATAGAGTGACTGTTTTCTATTTATTTCTTGACGCTTTGCTTCGGTGCAAGGGTGAATTTGATCTGCCTGCGGAAATTTTTTTTTCATTTCAGTATCTATCCACTCATTTT